>NW_027601449.1:0-2500 GCF_053455715.1 Rhinoraja longicauda
ATACCCACTCTTTGCTTTCCGTCTGTCAACCAATTTTCTATCCATGTCAGTACCCTACCCCCAATACCACGTGCCCTAATTTTGCCCACTAATCTCCTATGTGGGAGCTTGTCGAAGGCTTTCTGAAAGTCGAGGTACACCACGTCCACTGACTCTCCCCTGTCAATTTTCCTAGTTACATCCTCAAAACATTCCAGTAGATTTGTCAAGCATGATTTCCCCTTCGTAAATCCATGCTGACTCGCAATGATCCTGTTACTGCTATCCAAATGCTCAGCAATTTCGTCTTTTCTAATTGACTCCAGCATCTTCCCCACCACTGATGTCAGACTAACTGGTCTATAATTACCCGTTTTCTCTCTCCCTCCCTTCTTAAAAAGTGGGATAACATTTGCTATCCTCCAATCCACAGGAACTGATCCTGAATCTATATAGAACATTGAAAAATGATCTCCAATGCTTCCACTATTTCTAGAGCCACCTCCTTAGGTACCCTGGGATGCAGACCATCAGGCCCTGGGGATTTATCAGCCTTCAGTCCCATCAGTCTACCCAAAACCATTTCCTGCCTAATGTGGATTTCCTTCAGTTCCTCCATCACCCTAGGTTCTCCGGCCCCTAGAACATTTGGGAGATTGTGTGTATCTTCCTCAGTGAAGACAGACCCAAAGTAACGGTTTAACTCGTCTGCCATTTCTTTGTTCCCCATAATAAATTCCCCCGTTTCTGTCTTCAAGGGACCCACATTTGCCTTGACTATTTTTTTCCTCTTCACGTACCTAAAAAAACTTTTGCTATCCTCCTTTATATTATTGGCTAGTTTACCCTCGCACCTCATCTTTTCTCCCCGCATTGCCTCTTTAGTTAACTTTTGTTGCTCTTTAAAAGAGTCCCAATCCTCTGTCTTCCCACTCTTCTTTGCTATGTTATACCTCCTCTCCTTAATTTTTATGCTGTCCCTGACTTCCCTTGTCAGCCACAGGTGTCTCTTACTCCCCTTAGAGTCTTTCCACCTCTTTGGAATAAATTGATCCTGCAACCTCTGCATTATTCCCTGGAATACCTGCCATTGCTGTTCTACCGTCTTCCCTGCTAGGGCCTCCTTCCAGTCAATTTTGGCCAGCTCCCGCCTCATGCCTCTGTAATCCCCTTTGCTATACTGTAATACAGACACTTCCGATTTTCCCTTCTACCTTTCCATTTGCAGAGTAAAACTTATCGTGTTGTGATCACTGCCTCCTAACGGCTCTTTTACCTCTAGTCCCCTTATCAGATCAGGATCATTAAAAACACTCACTCTATTGGCCGTGATTTAACCTAGCACACAGTGTTGCAAAGCCCACGCAAAGTCCAGTGGGCCAAGCAAACAAATAAGATAGATCTGGCTCGGCGTTCCACATCTCCACATCGTCACCCAGCACGCCGACGCCCATTAACAATTCCCCCGCAAATTGTGCACCTCGAGCGGCAGTACTTTAAACGGCGCCGTCTTCGGCGTGGACGGCATGAACCAAGTCGGCAAGCATCGTCACCTAGCACACAGACGTGCACTAACAATTCCTCCCCCCGCAAATTGCGCGCCGCGAACGGCGGTACTTTCAAGTATGCCGCCTTCGGCGGGGACATCGTGAACCAAATCGGCAGGCAGGCGTCGTCAGCCGGTCGACCGACCCCCAGCTGCATTTCCCCAACGGACATTGTGCACTTCGTACAGAACAGTGCTTTTAAAATATTCCGCCTGCCGCGTGGACATCATGAACCAAATGAGCAGGCAGGCATCATATCATATCATATCATACACATACAGCCGGAAACAGGCCTTTTCGGCCCTCCAAGTCCGTGCCGCCCAGCGATCCCCGTACATTAACATTATCCTATACCCACTAGGGACAGTCAGCCCCCAGCACAACGACGCCCCCGCTAACAATTCCCCACGCACATGGTGCGCTCGAGCTGCAGCACTTTAAAGTACGCCGCCTTCGGCGGGGACATCGTGAACCAAAGGAGCAGGCAGCCATGGTCACCGCCAGCACAACGACGGCGCCGCTAACAATTCCCCGCGCACCTTGTGCGCTCGAGCTGCAGTACTTTAAAGTACGCCGCCTTCGGCGGGGACATCGTGAACCAAAGGAGCAGGCAGCCATGGTCACCGCCAGCACAACCACGGCGCCGCTAACAATTCCACGCGCACCTTGTGCGCTCGAGCTGCAGTACTTTAAAGTACGCCGCCTTCGGCGGGGACATCGTGAACCAAAGGAGCAGGCAGCCATGGTCACCGCCAGCACAAGCACGGCGCCGCTAACAATTCCCCGCGCACCTTGTGCGCTCGAGCTGCAGTACTTTAAAGTACGCCGCCTTCGGCGGGGACATCGTGAACCAAAGGAGCAGGCAGCCATGGTCACCGCCAGCACAACCACGGCGCCGCTAACAATTCCACGCGCACCTTGTGCGCTCGAGCTGCAGTACTTTAAAGTACGCCGCCTTCGGCGGGGACATCGTG
>NW_027601449.1:15000-156682 GCF_053455715.1 Rhinoraja longicauda
TGCCAGCAAGGTCGGCATTGTGATTCCCGAAGTCGACAGGGGGCGTGCCAGAGGTACGGGCAGAGCATTTGATAACAACAGACAATAGGCAGACAATAAATAGACAATTAGGCGTCGGCTGTGGGGGGTTTATATTATTGGGTGTTTGGGACAGTCAGTAACTTTTGTAAATTTCCCCCAACCGAGATCCCAGATTTGAAACCGAGCCGCGAAATTTAAAACAGAGATCTAAAATTTAAAACCGAGATCCGAAATTTAAAACCGAGATCTAAAATTTAAAACCGAGCCGCGAAATTTAAAACCGAGATCCTAAATTTAAAACAGAGATCCTAAATTTAAAACCGAGATCCGAAATTTAAAACCGAGATCTAAAATTTAAAACCGAGCCGCGAAATTTAAAACCGAGATCCTAAATTTAAAACAGAGATCCTAAATTTAAAACAGAGATCCTAAATTTAAAACAGAGATCCGAAATTTAAAACCGAGATCCGAAATTTAAAACCGAGATCCCAAATTTGAAACAGAGACGAGAAATTTACAAACCGAGCCGCGAAATTTAAAACAGAGATCCAAAATTTAAAACCGAGATCCAAAATTTAAAACCGAGATCCGAAATTTAAAACCGAGATCAAACATTTTAAACCGAGCCGCGAAATTTAAAACCGAGCCGCGAAATTTAAAACCGAGCCGCGAAATTTAAGAGATCCGAAATTTAAAACCGAGATCCCAAATTTAAAACCGAGCCGCGAAATTTAAAAGAGATCCGAAATTTAAAACCGAGATCCCAAATTTAAAACCGAGCCGCGAAATTTAAAACCGAGCCGCGAAATTTAAAACAGAGATCCAAAATTGAAAACCGAGATCCTAAATTTAAAACCGAGATCCGAAATTTAAAACCGAGATCCGAAATTTAAAACCGAGATCCCAAATTTGAAACCGAGACGAGAAATTTACAAACCGAGCCGCGAAATTTAAAACAGAGATCCTAAATTTAAAACAGAGATCCGAAATTTAAAACCGAGATCCGAAATTTAAAACCGAGATCAAAAATTTAAAACCGAGCCCCCAAATTTAAAACCGAGCCACAAAATTTAAAACCGAGATCTAAAATTAAAAAACGAGCCGCGAAATTTAAAACAGAGATCCAAAATTTAAAACAGAGATCCAAAATTTAAAACCGAGATCCGAAATTTAAAACCGAGATCCCAAATTTGAAACCGAGCCGCGAAATTTAAAACCGAGCCGCGAAATTTAAAACAGAGATCCAAAATTTAAAACCGAGATCCGAAATTTAAAACCGAGATCAAACATTTTAAACCGAGCCGCGAAATTTAAATCCGAGCCGCGAAATTTAAAACCGAGCCGCGAAATTTAAGAGATCCGAAATTTAAAACCGAGATCCCAAATTTAAAACCGAGCCGCGAAATTTAAAACCGAGATCTAAAATTTAAAACCGAGCCGCGAAATTTAAAACAGAGATCCGAAATTTAAAACCGAGATCCAAAATTTAAAACAGAGATCCAAAATTTAAAACAGAGATCAAACATTTTAAACCGAGCCGCGAAATTTAAAACCGAGCAGCGAAATTTAAAACCGAGCCGCGAAATTTAAAACAGAGATCCAAAATTTAAAACCGAGATCCGAAATTTAAAACCGAGATCAAACATTTTAAACCGAGCCGCGAAATTTAAAAACGAGCCACGTAGTTTAAAACTGAGATCCGAAATTTAAAACCGAGATCCAAAATTTAAAACAGAGATCCGAAATTTAAAACCGACCCACAAAATTTAAAACCGAGATCTAAAATTTAAAAACGAGCCGCGAAATTTAAAACAGAGATCCAAAATTTAAAACAGAGATCCAAAATTTAAAACCGAGATCCGAAATTTAAAACCGAGATCCGAAATTTAAAACCGAGATCCCAAATTTGAAACCGAGACGAGAAATTTACAAACCGAGCCGCGAAATTTAAAACAGAGATCCTAAATTTAAAACAGAGATCCAAAATTTAAAACCGAGATCCGAAATTTAAAACCGAGATCCCAAATTTGAAACCGAGCCGCGAAATTTAAAACCGAGCCGCGAAATTTAAAACAGAGATCCAAAATTTAAAACCGAGATCCGAAATTTAAAACCGAGATCAAACATTTTAAACCGAGCCGCGAAATTTAAAAACGAGCCACGAAGTTTAAAACTGAGATCCGAAATTTAAAACCGAGATCCAAAATTTAAAACAGAGATCCGAAATTTAAAACCGAGATCCGAAATTTAAAACCGAGATCAAAAATTTTAAACCGAGATCAAACATTTTAAACCGAGCCGCGAAATTTAAAACCGAGCCGCGAAATTTAAAACCGAGCCGCGAAATTTAAGAGATCCGAAATTTAAAACCGAGATCCCAAATTTAAAACCGAGCCGCGAAATTTAAAACCGAGATCTAAAATTTAAAACGGAGCCGCGAAATTTAAAACAGAGATCCGAAATTTAAAACCGAGATCCAAAATTTAAAACAGAGATCCAAAATTTAAAACAGAGATCTGAAATTTAAAACCGAGATCCGAAATTTAAAACCGAGATCCCAAATTTGAAACAGAGACGAGAAATTTACAAACCGAGCCGCGAAATTTAAAACAGAGATCCAAAATTTAAAACCGAGATCCGAAATTTAAAACCGAGATCAAACATTTTAAACCAAGCCGCGAAATTTAAAAACGAGCCACGAAGTTTAAAACTGAGATCCGAAATTTAAAACCGAGATCCAAAATTTTAAACCGAGATCAAACATTTTAAACCGAGCCGCGAAATTTAAAACCGAGCCGCGAAATTTAAAACCGAGCCGCGAAATTTAAGAGATCCGAAATTTAAAACCGAGATCCCAAATTTAAAACCGAGCCGCGAAATTTAAAACCGAGATCCAAAATTTAAAACAGAGATCAAACATTTTAAACCGAGCCGCGAAATTTAAAACCGAGCCGCGAAATTTAAAACCGAGCCGCGAAATTTAAAACAGAGATCCTAAATTTAAAACAGAGATCCGAAAATTAAAACCGAGATCCGAAATTTAAAACCGAGATCAAAAATTTAAAACCGAGACCCCAAATTTAAAACCGAGCCACAAAATTTAAAACGGAGATCTAAAATTTAAAAACGAGCCGCGAAATTTAAAACAGAGATCCAAAATTTAAAACAGAGATCCAAAATTTAAAACCGAGATCCGAAATTTAAAACCGAGATCCCAAATTTGAAACCGAGCCGCGAAATTTAAAACCGAGCCGCGAAATTTAAAACAGAGATCCAAAATTTAAAACCGAGATCCGAAATTTAAAACCGAGATCAAACATTTTAAACCAAGCCGCGAAATTTAAAAACGAGCCACGAAGTTTAAAACTGAGATCCGAAATTTAAAACCGAGATCCAAAATTTTAAACCGAGATCAAACATTTTAAACCGAGCCGCGAAATTTAAAACCGAGCCGCGAAATTTAAAACCGAGCCGCGAAATTTAAGAGATCCGAAATTTAAAACCGAGATCCCAAATTTAAAACCGAGCCGCGAAATTTAAAACCGAGATCTAAAATTTAAAACGGAGCCGCGAAATTTAAAACAGAGATCCGAAATTTAAAACCGAGATCCAAAATTTAAAACAGAGATCCAAAATTTAAAACAGAGATCTGAAATTTAAAACCGAGATCCGAAATTTAAAACCGAGATCCCAAATTTGAAACAGAGACGAGAAATTTACAAACCGAGCCGCGAAATTTAAAACAGAGATCCAAAATTTAAAACCGAGATCCGAAATTTAAAACCGAGATCAAACATTTTAAACCAAGCCGCGAAATTTAAAAACGAGCCACGAAGTTTAAAACTGAGATCCAAAATTTAAAACCGAGATCCAAAATTTTAAACCGAGATCAAACATTTTAAACCGAGCCGCGAAATTTAAAACCGAGCCGCGAAATTTAAAACCGAGCCGCGAAATTTAAGAGATCCGAAATTTAAAACCGAGATCCCAAATTTAAAACCGAGCCGCGAAATTTAAAACCGAGATCCAAAATTTAAAACAGAGATCAAACATTTTAAACCGAGCCGCGAAATTTAAAACCGAGCCGCGAAATTTAAAACCGAGCCGCGAAATTTAAAACAGAGATCCTAAATTTAAAACAGAGATCCGAAAATTAAAACCGAGATCCGAAATTTAAAACCGAGATCAAAAATTTAAAACCGAGACCCCAAATTTAAAACCGAGCCACAAAATTTAAAACGGAGATCTAAAATTTAAAAACGAGCCGCGAAATTTAAAACAGAGATCCAAAATTTAAAACAGAGATCCAAAATTTAAAACCGAGATCCGAAATTTAAAACCGAGATCCCAAATTTGAAACCGAGCCGCGAAATTTAAAACCGAGCCGCGAAATTTAAAACAGAGATCCAAAATTTAAAACCGAGATCCGAAATTTAAAACCGAGATCAAACATTTTAAACCAAGCCGCGAAATTTAAAAACGAGCCACGAAGTTTAAAACTGAGATCCGAAATTTAAAACCGAGATCCAAAATTTTAAACCGAGATCAAACATTTTAAACCGAGCCGCGAAATTTAAAACCGAGCCGCGAAATTTAAAACCGAGCCGCGAAATTTAAGAGATCCGAAATTTAAAACCGAGATCCCAAATTTAAAACCGAGCCGCGAAATTTAAAACCGAGATCCAAAATTTAAAACCGAGCCGCGAAATTTAAAACAGAGATCCGAAATTTAAAACCGAGATCCAAAATTTAAAACAGAGATCCAAAATTTAAAACCGAGATCCGAAATTTAAAACCGAGATCAAACATTTTAAACCGAGCCGCGAAATTTAAAAACGAGCCACGAAGTTTAAAACTGAGATCCGAAATTTAAAACCGAGATCCAAAATTTAAAACAGAGATCCGAAATTTAAAACCGAGCCACAAAATTTAAAACCGAGATCTAAAATTTAAAAACGAGCCGCGAAATTTAAAACCGAGATCAAAAATTTTAAACCGAGATCAAACATTTTAAACCGAGCCACGAAATTTAAAACCGAGCCGCGAAATTTAAAACCGAGCCGCAAAATTTAAGAGATCCGAAATTTAAAACCGAGATCCGAAATTTAAAACCGAGATCCCAAATTTGAAACCGAGACGAGAAATTTACAAACCGAGCCGCGAAATTTAAAACAGAGATCCAAAATTTAAAACCGAGATCCAAAATTTAAAACAGAGATCCAAAATTTAAAACCGAGATCCTAAATTTAAAACCGAGATCCCAAATGTGAAACCGAGCCGCGAAATTTAAAACCGAGCCGCGAAATTTAAAACAGAGATCCAAAATCTAAAACCGAGATCCGAAATTTAAAACCGAGATCAAACATTTTAAACCGACCCGCGAAATTTAAAACCGAGCCGCGAAATTTAAAACCGAGCCGCGAAATTTAAGAGATCCGAAATTTAAAACCGAGATCCCAAATTTAAAACCGAGCCGCGAAATTTAAAAGCGAGATCCAAAATTTAAAACAGTGATCCGAAATTTAAAACCGAGATCCGAAATTTAAAACCAAGATCCCAAATTTAAAACCGAGCCGCGAAATTTAAAAGAGATCCGAAATTTAAAACCGAGATCCCAAATTTAAAACCGAGCCGCGAAATTTAAAACCGAGCCGCGAAATTTAAAACAGAGATCCAAAATTTAAAACCGAGATCCTAAATTTAAAACCGAGATCAAAAATTTAAAACCGAGATCCCAAATTTAAAACCGAGCCACAAAATTTAAAACCGAGATCTAAAATTTAAAACCGAGCCGCGAAATTTAAAACAGAGATCCAAAATTTAAAACAGAGATCCAAAATTTAAAACCGAGATCCGAAATTTAAAACCGAGATCCAAAATTTAAAACAGAGATCCAAAATTTAAAACAGAGATCAAACATTTTAAACCGAGCCGCGAAATTTAAAACCGAGCCGCGAAATTTAAAACAGAGATCCTAAATTTAAAACAGAGATCCGAAATTTAAAACCGAGATCCGAAATTTAAAACCGAGATCAAAAATTTAAAACCGAGACCCCAAATTTAAAACCGAGCCACAAAATTTAAAACCGAGATCTAAAATTTAAAAACGAGCCGCCAAATTTAAAACAGAGATCCAAAATTTAAAACAGAGATCCAAAATTTAAAACTGAGATCCGAAATTTAAAACCGAGATCCAAAATTTTAAACCGAGATCAAACATTTTAAACCGAGCCGCGAAATTTAAAACCGAGCCGCGAAATTTAAAACCGAGATCTAAAATTTAAAACCGAGCCGCGAAATTTAAAACAGAGATCCGAAATTTAAAACCGAGATCCAAAATTTAAAACAGAGATCCAAAATTTAAAACAGAGATCCAACATTTAAAACAGAGATCCAAAATTTAAAACCGAGATCCGAAATTTAAAACCGAGATCCCAAATTTGAAACCGAGCCGCGAAATTTAAAACCGAGCCGCGAAATTTAAAAGCGAGATCCAAAATTTAAAACAGTGATCCGAAATTTAAAACCGAGATCCGAAATTTAAAACCAAGATCCCAAATTTAAAACCGAGCCGCGAAATTTAAAAGAGATCCGAAATTTAAAACCGAGATCCCAAATTTAAAACCGAGATCAAACATTTTAAACCGAGCCGCGAAATTTAAAACCGAGCCGCGAAATTTAAAACCGAGCCGCGAAATTTAAGAGATCCGAAATTTAAAACCGAGATCCCAAATTTAAAACCGAGCCGCGAAATTTAAAACCGAGATCTAAAATTTAAAACCGAGCCGCGAAATTTAAAACAGAGATCCGAAATTTAAAACCGAGATCCAAAATTTAAAACAGAGATCCAAAATTTAAAACAGAGATCAAACATTTTAAACCGAGCCGCGAAATTTAAAACCGAGCCGCGAAATTTAAAACCGAGCCGCGAAATTTAAAACAGAGATCCGAAAATTAAAACCGAGATCCGAAATTTAAAACCGAGATCAAAAATTTAAAACCGAGACCCCAAATTTAAAACCGAGCCACAAAATTTAAAACGGAGATCTAAAATTTAAAAACGAGCCGCGAAATTTAAAACAGAGATCCAAAATTTAAAACAGAGATCCAAAATTTAAAACCGAGATCCGAAATTTAAAACCGAGATCCCAAATTTGAAACCGAGCCGCGAAATTTAAAACCGAGCCGCGAAATTTAAAACAGAGATCCAAAATTTAAAACCGAGATCCGAAATTTAAAACCGAGATCAAACATTTTAAACCAAGCCGCGAAATTTAAAAACGAGCCACGAAGTTTAAAACTGAGATCCGAAATTTAAAACCGAGATCCAAAATTTTAAACCGAGATCAAACATTTTAAACCGAGCCGCGAAATTTAAAACCGAGCCGCGAAATTTAAAACCGAGCCGCGAAATTTAAGAGATCCGAAATTTAAAACCGAGATCCCAAATTTAAAACCGAGCCGCGAAATTTAAAAGCGAGATCCAAAATTTAAAACAGTGATCCGAAATTTAAAACCGAGATCCGAAATTTAAAACCAAGATCCCAAATTTAAAACCGAGCCGCGAAATTTAAAAGAGATCCGAAATTTAAAACCGAGATCCCAAATTTAAAACCGAGCCGCGAAATTTAAAACCGAGCCGCGAAATTTAAAACAGAGATCCAAAATTTAAAACCGAGATCCTAAATTTAAAACCGAGATCAAAAATTTAAAACCGAGATCCCAAATTTAAAACCGAGCCACAAAATTTAAAACCGAGATCTAAAATTTAAAACCGAGCCGCGAAATTTAAAACAGAGATCCAAAATTTAAAACAGAGATCCAAAATTTAAAACCGAGATCCGAAATTTAAAACCGAGATCCCAAATTTGAAACCGAGCCGCGAAATTTAAAACCGAGCCGCGAAATTTAAAACAGAGATCCTAAATTTAAAACAGAGATCCGAAATTTGAAACCGAGATCCGAAATTTAAAACCGAGATCAAAAATTTAAAACCGAGACCCCAAATTTAAAACCGAGCCACAAAATTTAAAACCGAGATCTAAAATTTAAAAACGAGCCGCCAAATTTAAAACAGAGATCCAAAATTTAAAACAGAGATCCAAAATTTAAAACCGAGATCCGAAATTTAAAACCGAGATCCCAAATTTTAAACCGAGATCAAACATTTTAAACCGAGCCGCGAAATTTAAAACCGAGCCGCGAAATTTAAAACCGAGCCGCGAAATTTAAGAGATCCGAAATTTAAAACCGAGATCCCAAATTTAAAACCGAGCCGCGAAATTTAAAACCGAGATCTAAAATTTAAAACCGAGCCGCGAAATTTAAAACAGAGATCCGAAATTTAAAACCGAGATCCAAAATTTAAAACAGAGATCCAAAATTTAAAACAGAGATCCAACATTTAAAACAGAGATCCAAAATTTAAAACCGAGATCCGAAATTTAAAACCGAGATCCCAAATTTGAAACCGAGCCGCGAAATTTAAAACCGAGCCGCGAAATTTAAAAGCGAGATCCAAAATTTAAAACAGTGATCCGAAATTTAAAACCGAGATCCGAAATTTAAAACCAAGATCCCAAATTTAAAACCGAGCCGCGAAATTTAAAAGAGATCCGAAATTTAAAACCGAGATCCCAAATTTAAAACCGAGATCAAACATTTTAAACCGAGCCGCGAAATTTAAAACCGAGCCGCGAAATTTAAAACCGAGCCGCGAAATTTAAGAGATCCGAAATTTAAAACCGAGATCCCAAATTTAAAACCGAGCCGCGAAATTTAAAACCGAGATCTAAAATTTAAAACCGAGCCGCGAAATTTAAAACAGAGATCCGAAATTTAAAACCGAGATCCAAAATTTAAAACAGAGATCCAAAATTTAAAACAGAGATCAAACATTTTAAACCGAGCCGCGAAATTTAAAACCGAGCCGCGAAATTTAAAACCGAGCCGCGAAATTTAAAACAGAGATCCTAAATTTAAAACAGAGATCCGAAAATTAAAACCGAGATCCGAAATTTAAAACCGAGATCAAAAATTTAAAACCGAGACCCCAAATTTAAAACCGAGCCACAAAATTTAAAACGGAGATCTAAAATTTAAAAACGAGCCGCGAAATTTAAAACAGAGATCCAAAATTTAAAACAGAGATCCAAAATTTAAAACCGAGATCCGAAATTTAAAACCGAGATCCCAAATTTGAAACCGAGCCGCGAAATTTAAAACCGAGCCGCGAAATTTAAAACAGAGATCCAAAATTTAAAACCGAGATCCGAAATTTAAAACCGAGATCAAACATTTTAAACCAAGCCGCGAAATTTAAAAACGAGCCACGAAGTTTAAAACTGAGATCCGAAATTTAAAACCGAGATCCAAAATTTTAAACCGAGATCAAACATTTTAAACCGAGCCGCGAAATTTAAAACCGAGCCGCGAAATTTAAAACCGAGCCGCGAAATTTAAGAGATCCGAAATTTAAAACCGAGATCCCAAATTTAAAACCGAGCCGCGAAATTTAAAAGCGAGATCCAAAATTTAAAACAGTGATCCGAAATTTAAAACCGAGATCCGAAATTTAAAACCAAGATCCCAAATTTAAAACCGAGCCGCGAAATTTAAAAGAGATCCGAAATTTAAAACCGAGATCCCAAATTTAAAACCGAGCCGCGAAATTTAAAACCGAGCCGCGAAATTTAAAACAGAGATCCAAAATTTAAAACCGAGATCCTAAATTTAAAACCGAGATCAAAAATTTAAAACCGAGATCCCAAATTTAAAACCGAGCCACAAAATTTAAAACCGAGATCTAAAATTTAAAACCGAGCCGCGAAATTTAAAACAGAGATCCAAAATTTAAAACAGAGATCCAAAATTTAAAACCGAGATCCGAAATTTAAAACCGAGATCCCAAATTTGAAACCGAGCCGCGAAATTTAAAACCGAGCCGCGAAATTTAAAACAGAGATCCTAAATTTAAAACAGAGATCCGAAATTTGAAACCGAGATCCGAAATTTAAAACCGAGATCAAAAATTTAAAACCGAGACCCCAAATTTAAAACCGAGCCACAAAA
This sequence comes from Rhinoraja longicauda, assembly GCF_053455715.1. Lineage (NCBI taxonomy): Eukaryota > Metazoa > Chordata > Chondrichthyes > Rajiformes > Arhynchobatidae > Rhinoraja > Rhinoraja longicauda. The sequence continues at coordinate 25,093 of NW_027601449.1, forward strand.
TTTAAAACCGAGATCTAAAATTTAAAAACGAGCCGCCAAATTTAAAACAGAGATCCAAAATTTAAAACAGAGATCCAAAATTTAAAACCGAGATCCGAAATTTAAAACCGAGATCCCAAATTTTAAACCGAGATCAAACATTTTAAACCGAGCCGCGAAATTTAAAACCGAGCCGCGAAATTTAAAACCGAGCCGCGAAATTTAAGAGATCCGAAATTTAAAACCGAGATCCCAAATTTAAAACCGAGCCGCGAAATTTAAAACCGAGATCTAAAATTTAAAACCGAGCCGCGAAATTTAAAACAGAGATCCGAAATTTAAAACCGAGATCCAAAATTTAAAACAGAGATCCAAAATTTAAAACAGAGATCCAACATTTAAAACAGAGATCCAAAATTTAAAACCGAGATCCGAAATTTAAAACCGAGATCCCAAATTTGAAACCGAGCCGCGAAATTTAAAACCGAGCCGCGAAATTTAAAACAGAGATCCAAAATTTAAAACCGAGATCCGAAATTTAAAACCGAGATCAAACATTTTAAACCGAGCCGCGAAATTTAAAAACGAGCCACGAAGTTTAAAACTGAGATCCGAAATTTAAAACCGAGATCCAAAATTTAAAACAGAGATCCGAAATTTAAAACCGAGCCACAAAATTTAAAACCGAGATCTAAAATTTAAAAACGAGCCGTGAAATTTAAAACAGAGATCCTAAATTTAAAACAGAGATCCGAAATTTAAAACCGAGATCCGAAATTTAAAACCGAGATCAAAAATTTAAAACCGAGACCCCAAATTTAAAACCGAGCCACAAAATTTAAAACCGAGATCTAAAATTTAAAAACGAGCCGCGAAATTTAAAACAGAGATCCAAAATTTAAAACAGAGATCCAAAATTTAAAACCGAGATGTGAAATTTAAAACCGAGATCCCAAATTTAAAACCGAGCCGCGAAATTTAAAACCGAGCCGCGAAATTTAAAACAGAGATCCAAAATTTAAAACCGAGATCCGAAATTTAAAACCGAGATCAAACATTTTAAACCGAGCCGCGAAATTTAAAAACGAGCCACGAAGTTTAAAACTGAGATCCGAAATTTAAAACCGAGATCCAAAATTTAAAACAGAGATCCGAAATTTAAAACCGAGATCCGAAATTTAAAACCGAGATCAAAAATTTTAAACCGAGATCAAACATTTTAAACCGAGCCACGAAATTTAAAACCGAGCCGCGAAATTTAAAACCGAGCCGCGAAATTTAAGAGATCCGAAATTTAAAACCGAGATCCCAAATTTAAAACCGAGCCGCGAAATTTAAAACCGAGATCTAAAATTTAAAACAGAGATCCAAAATTTAAAACAGAGATCAAACATTTTAAACCGAGCCGCGAAATTTAAAACCGAGCCGCGAAATTTAAAACCGAGCCGCGAAATTTAAAACAGAGATCCTAAATTTAAAACAGAGATCCGAAAATTAAAACCGAGATCCGAAATTTAAAACCGAGATCAAAAATTTAAAACCGAGACCCCAAATTTAAAACCGAGCCACAAAATTTAAAACGGAGATCTAAAATTTAAAAACGAGCCGCGAAATTTAAAACAGAGATCCAAAATTTAAAACAGAGATCCAAAATTTAAAACCGAGATCCGAAATTTAAAACCGAGATCCCAAATTTGAAACCGAGCCGCGAAATTTAAAACCGAGCCGCGAAATTTAAAACAGAGATCCAAAATTTAAAACCGAGATCCGAAATTTAAAACCGAGATCAAACATTTTAAACCAAGCCGCGAAATTTAAAAACGAGCCACGAAGTTTAAAACTGAGATCCGAAATTTAAAACCGAGATCCAAAATTTTAAACCGAGATCAAACATTTTAAACCGAGCCGCGAAATTTAAAACCGAGCCGCGAAATTTAAAACCGAGCCGCGAAATTTAAGAGATCCGAAATTTAAAACCGAGATCCCAAATTTAAAACCGAGCCGCGAAATTTAAAACCGAGATCCAAAATTTAAAACCGAGCCGCGAAATTTAAAACAGAGATCCGAAATTTAAAACCGAGATCCAAAATTTAAAACAGAGATCCAAAATTTAAAACCGAGATCCGAAATTTAAAACCGAGATCCCAAATTTGAAACCGAGCCGCGAAATTTAAAACCGAGCCGCAAAATTTAAAACAGAGATCCAAAATTTAAAACCGAGATCCGAAATTTAAAACCGAGATCAAACATTTTAAACCGAGCCGCGAAATTTAAAAACGAGCCACGAAGTTTAAAACTGAGATCCGAAATTTAAAACCGAGATCCCAAATTTAAAACCGAGCCGCGAAATTTAAAACCGAGATCTAAAATTTAAAACCGAGCCGCGAAATTTAAAACAGAGATCCGAAATTTAAAACCGAGATCCAAAATTTAAAACAGAGATCCAAAATTTAAAACAGAGATCCGAAATTTAAAACCGAGATCCGAAATTTAAAACCGAGATCCCAAATTTGAAACCGAGACGAGAAATTTACAAACCGAGCCGCGAAATTTAAAACAGAGATCCAAAATTTAAAACCGAGATCCAAAATTTAAAACAGAGATCCAAAATTTAAAACCGAGATCCTAAATTTAAAACCGAGATCCCAAATGTGAAACCGAGCCGCGAAATTTAAAACCGAGCCGCGAAATTTAAAACAGAGATCCAAAATCTAAAACCGAGATCCGAAATTTAAAACCGAGATCAAACATTTTAAACCGACCCGCGAAATTTAAAACCGAGCCGCGAAATTTAAAACCGAGCCGCGAAATTTAAGAGATCCGAAATTTAAAACCGAGATCCCAAATTTAAAACCGAGCCGCGAAATTTAAAAGCGAGATCCAAAATTTAAAACAGTGATCCGAAATTTAAAACCGAGATCCGAAATTTAAAACCAAGATCCCAAATTTAAAACCAACCCGCGAAATTTAAAAGAGATCCGAAATTTAAAACCGAGATCCCAAATTTAAAACCGAGCCGCGAAATTTAAAACCGAGCCGCGAAATTTAAAACAGAGATCCAAAATTTAAAACCGAGATCCTAAATTTAAAACCGAGATCAAAAATTTAAAACCGAGATCCCAAATTTAAAACCGAGCCACAAAATTTAAAACCGAGATCTAAAATTTAAAACCGAGCCGCGAAATTTAAAACAGAGATCCAAAATTTAAAACAGAGATCCAAAATTTAAAACCGAGATCCGAAATTTAAAACCGAGATCCCAAATTTGAAACCGAGCCGCGAAATTTAAAACCGAGCCGCGAAATTTAAAACAGAGATCCTAAATTTAAAACAGAGATCCGAAATTTGAAACCGAGATCCGAAATTTAAAACCGAGATCAAAAATTTAAAACCGAGACCCCAAATTTAAAACCGAGCCACAAAATTTAAAACCGAGATCTAAAATTTAAAAACGAGCCGCCAAATTTAAAACAGAGATCCAAAATTTAAAACAGAGATCCAAAATTTAAAACCGAGATCCGAAATTTAAAACCGAGATCCCAAATTTTAAACCGAGATCAAACATTTTAAACCGAGCCGCGAAATTTAAAACCGAGCCGCGAAATTTAAAACCGAGCCGCGAAATTTAAGAGATCCGAAATTTAAAACCGAGATCCCAAATTTAAAACCGAGCCGCGAAATTTAAAACCGAGATCTAAAATTTAAAACCGAGCCGCGAAATTTAAAACAGAGATCCGAAATTTAAAACCGAGATCCAAAATTTAAAACAGAGATCCAAAATTTAAAACAGAGATCCAACATTTAAAACAGAGATCCAAAATTTAAAACCGAGATCCGAAATTTAAAACCGAGATCCCAAATTTGAAACCGAGCCGCGAAATTTAAAACCGAGCCGCGAAATTTAAAACAGAGATCCAAAATTTAAAACCGAGATCCGAAATTTAAAACCGAGATCAAACATTTTAAACCGAGCCGCGAAATTTAAAAACGAGCCACGAAGTTTAAAACTGAGATCCGAAATTTAAAACCGAGATCCAAAATTTAAAACAGAGATCCGAAATTTAAAACCGAGCCACAAAATTTAAAACCGAGATCTAAAATTTAAAAACGAGCCGTGAAATTTAAAACAGAGATCCTAAATTTAAAACAGAGATCCGAAATTTAAAACCGAGATCCGAAATTTAAAACCGAGATCAAAAATTTAAAACCGAGACCCCAAATTTAAAACCGAGCCACAAAATTTAAAACCGAGATCTAAAATTTAAAAACGAGATGTGAAATTTAAAACCGAGATCCCAAATTTAAAACCGAGCCGCGAAATTTAAAACCGAGCCGCGAAATTTAAAACAGAGATCCAAAATTTAAAACCGAGATCCGAAATTTAAAACCGAGATCAAACATTTTAAACCGAGCCGCGAAATTTAAAAACGAGCCACGAAGTTTAAAACTGAGATCCGAAATTTAAAACCGAGATCCAAAATTTAAAACAGAGATCCGAAATTTAAAACCGAGATCCGAAATTTAAAACCGAGATCAAAAATTTTAAACCGAGATCAAACATTTTAAACCGAGCCACGAAATTTAAAACCGAGCCGCGAAATTTAAAACCGAGCCGCGAAATTTAAGAGATCCGAAATTTAAAACCGAGATCCCAAATTTAAAACCGAGCCGCGAAATTTAAAACCGAGATCTAAAATTTAAAACCGAGCCGCGAAATTTAAAACAGAGATCCGAAATTTAAAACCGAGATCCAAAATTTAAAACAGAGATCCAAAATTTAAAACAGAGATCCGAAATTTAAAACCGAGATCCGAAATTTAAAACCGAGATCCCAAATTTGAAACCGAGACGAGAAATTTACAAACCGAGCCGCGAAATTTAAAACAGAGATCCAAAATTTAAAACCGAGATCCTAAATTTAAAACCGAGATCCCAAATGTGAAACCGAGCCGCGAAATTTAAAACCGAGCCGCGAAATTTAAAACAGAGATCCAAAATCTAAAACCGAGATCCGAAATTTAAAACCGAGATCAAACATTTTAAACCGACCCGCGAAATTTAAAACCGAGCCGCGAAATTTAAAACCGAGCCGCGAAATTTAAGAGATCCGAAATTTAAAACCGAGATCCCAAATTTAAAACCGAGCCGCGAAATTTAAAAGCGAGATCCAAAATTTAAAACAGTGATCCGAAATTTAAAACCGAGATCCGAAATTTAAAACCAAGATCCCAAATTTAAAACCGAGCCGCGAAATTTAAAAGAGATCCGAAATTTAAAACCGAGATCCCAAATTTAAAACCGAGCCGCGAAATTTAAAACCGAGCCGCCAAATTTAAAACAGAGATCCAACATTTAAAACAGAGATCCAAAATTTAAAACCGAGATCCGAAATTTAAAACCGAGATCCCAAATTTGAAACCGAGCCGCGAAATTTAAAACCGAGCCGCCAAATTTAAAACAGAGATCCAAAATTTAAAACCGAGATCCGAAATTTAAAACCGAGATCAAACATTTTAAACCGAGCCGCGAAATTTAAAAACGAGCCACGAAGTTTAAAACTGAGATCCGAAATTTAAAACCGAGATCCAAAATTTAAAACAGAGATCCGAAATTTAAAACCGAGCCACAAAATTTAAAACCGAGATCTAAAATTTAAAAACGAGCCGTGAAATTTAAAACAGAGATCCTAAATTTAAAACAGAGATCCGAAATTTAAAACCGAGATCCGAAATTTAAAACCGAGATCAAAAATTTAAAACCGAGACCCCAAATTTAAAACCGAGCCACAAAATTTAAAACCGAGATCTAAAATTTAAAAACGAGCCGCGAAATTTAAAACAGAGATCCAAAATTTAAAACAGAGATCCAAAATTTAAAACCGAGATGCGAAATTTAAAACCGAGATCCCAAATTTAAAACCGAGCCGCGAAATTTAAAACCGAGCCGCGAAATTTAAAACAGAGATCCAAAATTTAAAACCGAGATCCGAAATTTAAAACCGAGATCAAACATTTTAAACCGAGCCGCGAAATTTAAAAACGAGCCACGAAGTTTAAAACTGAGATCCGAAATTTAAAACCGAGATCCAAAATTTAAAACAGAGATCCGAAATTTAAAACCGAGATCCGAAATTTAAAACCGAGATCAAAAATTTTAAACCGAGATCAAACATTTTAAACCGAGCCACGAAATTTAAAACCGAGCCGCGAAATTTAAAACCGAGCCGCGAAATTTAAGAGATCCGAAATTTAAAACCGAGATCCCAAATTTAAAACCGAGCCGCGAAATTTAAAACCGAGATCTAAAATTTAAAACCGAGCCGCGAAATTTAAAACAGAGATCCGAAATTTAAAACCGAGATCCAAAATTTAAAACAGAGATCCAAAATTTAAAACAGAGATCCGAAATTTAAAACCGAGATCCGAAATTTAAAACCGAGATCCCAAATTTGAAACCGAGACGAGAAATTTACAAACCGAGCCGCGAAATTTAAAACAGAGATCCAAAATTTAAAACCGAGATCCAAAATTTAAAACAGAGATCCAAAATTTAAAACCGAGATCCTAAATTTAAAACCGAGATCCCAAATGTGAAACCGAGCCGCGAAATTTAAAACCGAGCCGCGAAATTTAAAACAGAGATCCAAAATCTAAAACCGAGATCCGAAATTTAAAACCGAGATCAAACATTTTAAACCGACCCACGAAATTTAAAACCGAGCCGCGAAATTTAAAACCGAGCCGCGAAATTTAAGAGATCCGAAATTTAAAACCGAGATCCCAAATTTAAAACCGAGCCGCGAAATTTAAAAGCGAGATCCAAAATTTAAAACAGTGATCCGAAATTTAAAACCGAGATCCGAAATTTAAAACCAAGATCCCAAATTTAAAACCGAGCCGCGAAATTTAAAAGAGATCCGAAATTTAAAACCGAGATCCCAAATTTAAAACCGAGCCGCGAAATTTAAAACCGAGCCGCGAAATTTAAAACAGAGATCCAAAATTTAAAACCGAGATCCTAAATTTAAAACCGAGATCAAAAATTTAAAACCGAGATCCCAAATTTAAAACCGAGCCACAAAATTTAAAACCGAGATCTAAAATTTAAAACCGAGCCGCGAAATTTAAAACAGAGATCCAAAATTTAAAACAGAGATCCAAAATTTAAAACCGAGATCCGAAATTTAAAACCGAGATCCCAAATTTGAAACCGAGCCGCGAAATTTAAAACCGAGCCGCGAAATTTAAAACAGAGATCCTAAATTTAAAACAGAGATCCGAAATTTAAAACCGAGATCCGAAATTTAAAACCGAGATCAAAAATTTAAAACCGAGACCCCAAATTTAAAACCGAGCCACAAAATTTAAAACCGAGATCTAAAATTTAAAAACGAGCCGCGAAATTTAAAACAGAGATCCAAAATTTAAAACAGAGATCCAAAATTTAAAACCGAGATCCGAAATTTAAAACCGAGATCCCAAATTTAAAACCGAGCCGCGAAATTTAAAACCGAGCCGCGAAATTTAAGAGATCCGAAATTTAAAACCGAGATCCCAAATTTAAAACCGAGCCGCGAAATTTAAAAGCGAGATCCAAAATTTAAAACAGTGATCCGAAATTTAAAACCGAGATCCGAAATTTAAAACCAAGATCCCAAATTTAAAACCGAGCCGCGAAATTTAAAAGAGATCCGAAATTTAAAACCGAGATCCCAAATTTAAAACCGAGCCGCGAAATTTAAAACCGAGCCGCGAAATTTAAAACAGAGATCCAAAATTTAAAACCGAGATCCTAAATTTAAAACCGAGATCAAAAATTTAAAACCGAGATCCGAAATTTAAAACCGAGATCAAAAATTTAAAACCGAGATCCCAAATTTAAAACCGAGCCGCGAAATTTAAAACCGAGCCGCGAAATTTAAAACAGAGATCCGAAATTTAAAACCGAGATCCAAAATTTAAAACCAAGATCTAAAATTTAAAACCGAGCCGCGAAATTTAAAACCGAGATCATTGATCAGCGCCCAGATTGGTTAAAGTTGGAGAAGGAGGATTGTTTACCAATTGACATTGGTGCGATCTTATTCACCCAATAACTTTGCATAAAAAAACAAATGGAGGAAATCAAATTATACACACTGTTATCCATATTTGGAAACAATTAAGACTCACTTTAAAATTGAGTAAATTATCTTTCTTCCTACCCATTGCAAATAACCCTTCTTTCAAACCGTCTGTCTCAGATAGTAAATTCATTCAATGGAAAAGATATGGAATTAAAATGGTGTGAGACCTCTATCATAAATGAACTTTTCTCTCTTTTCAGGAATTACAACAGAAATATGGATTACATGCCAATAATTTTTTTAGATATTTACAAATCAGAGATTATGTAAAATCACATACGCAAGAATATACATTTAGAGGCCCAGGAATTCTTCATGAATGCTTGAACCATCACTACAATACAAATAAATTAATATCTCATATTTATAACACTCTTTTAGATACCGACATTTATAGAAACATAGAAAATAGGTGCAGGAGTACGCCATTCGGCCCTTCGAGCCTGCACCACCATTCAATATGATCATGGCTGATCATCCAGCTCAGTAGCCTGTACCTGCCTTCTCTCCATACCCCCTGATCCCTTTAGCAAAAAGGGCCACATCTAACTCCCTCTTAAATATAACCAATGAACTGGCCTCAACTACCTTCTGTGGCAGAGAATTCCACAGACTCACCACTGTGTGAAGAAATGTTTTCTCATCTCGGTCCTAAAAGACTTCCCCCTTATCCTTAAACTGTGACCCCTGGTTCTGGATTCCCCCAACATCAGGAACAATCTTCCCGCATCTAGTCTCTCCAACCCCTTAAGAATTTTATATGTTTCTATAAGATCCCCCCTCAGTCTTCTAAATTCCAGCAAGTACAAGCCCATTCTATCCAGTCTTTCCTCATATGCAAGTCCCACCATCCCAGGGATTAATCTGGTGAACCTTCTCTGTACTCCCTCTAAGGCAGGAACGTCTTTCCTCAGGTTAGGACACCAAAACTGCACACAATACTCCAGGTGCGGTCTCACCAAGGCCCTGTACAACTGCAGTAGAACCTCCCTGCTCCTAAACTCAAATCCTCTTGCTATGAATGCCAACGTATCATTCGCTTTCTTCAGTGCCTGCTGCACCTGCACGCTTGCTTTCAACGACTTGTGCACCATGACACCCAGGTCACGTTACATCTCCCCTTCTCCCAATCGGTCACCATTCAGGTAATACTCTGCTTTCCTGTTCTTGCCGCCAAAGTGGATAACCTCACATTTATCCACATTATATTGCATTTGCCATGCATTTGCCCACTCGCCTAATCTATCTAAGTCACTCTGCAGCCTCCTAGCGTCCTCCTCGCAGCTAACACTGCCACCCAGCTTCGTGTCATCCGCAAACTTAGAGATGTTGCATTCAATTCCCTCATCCAAATCATTAATATACACTGTAAATAACTAGGGTCCAAGCACTGAGCCTTGCGGTACCCCACTAGTCACTGCCTCCCATTCCGAAAAGGACCCGTTTATTCCTACTCTTTGCTTCCTGTCCGCCAATCAATTTTCTATCCACCTCAACACTGAACCCTCAATACCGTGTGCTTTAAGTTTGTACACCAATCTCCTATGTGGGACCTTGTCGAAGGCCTTCGGAAAGTCCAGATATAACACATCGACTGATTCTCCTTCATCCACTCTACTAGTTACATCCTCAAAAAATTCTATAAGATTCGTCAGACATGATTTCAATCAAATTTCCTCAAACTCAACTGCAACAAATCTGAAATCATCATCATTGGTCCAAAAACGTTCACCAAATCCACCCAAAACTTCATCCTCAATATTGATGGTCTCCCAGTATCCACCTCCCCTCACATGCGGAATCTTGAAATCATCTTTGATCAAACCCATCAAACACATCACAAAGACAGCCTTCTTCCACCTCAAAAACATTGCCCGTCTCCGTCCATCCCTCTCCTTCACAGCTGCAGAAACCCTCATCCACGCCTTCATCACCTCCCGTCTGGACTACTGCAACATCGTCCTCTATGGCGCACCCTCAAAAATCATCAATAAACTTCAATACATTCAACACTCCACTGCCCGTCTACTCACCCACAACCCGATCCGTCACCATATCACCACCATCCTTTACAAACTCCACTGGCTCCCCATCCCCCAGAGAATCCAGTACAAAATCCTCCTCATGACCTACAAAGCCCTCCATAACCTGGCCCCATCCTACCTGACTGACCTCCTCCACAGGCACACTCCCATCTGCACCCTCCGCTCTGCCAATCTCGTGTCCCCGCCCATCCGGAACAAACTCAGATCCTGGGGGACAGGGCTTTCTCCATCGCTGCTCCCACCCTATGGAACTCACTACCCAAAACCGTCAGAGACTCCTCCTCACTCACCACATTCAAAACATCACTGAAGTCTCACCTGTTCAGTACGGCCTTCAACCACTGAAGGTCACCTCACCTTCTGTCTCCTTTCTCTGTTCATTTACTTATTTATCTATTTATTCACTTCTCTATGTTCTATAAATCCCTGTAATGCGTCTTTGAGTGTTTGAAAAGCACTATATAAATGTAATGCATTATTATTATTATTATTATGATTTGCCTTTGGTAAATCCATGCTGACTTCGTCCGATGATTTCACCACTTTCCAAATGTGATGCTATCACATCTTTAATAACTGACTCTAACATTTTCCCCACTACCGATGTCAGGCTAACTGGTCTGTAATTCCCCGTTTTCTCTCTCCCTCCCTTTTTAAAAAGTGGGATTACATTAGCTACCCTCCAGTCCTCAGGAACTACTCCAGAATCTAAAGAGTTTTGAAAAATTATCACTAATGCATCCACTATTTCTGAGGCTACTTCCTTAAGCACTCTGGGATTCAGCCTATCTGGCCCTGGAGATTTATCTGCCTTTAATCCATTTAATTTGCCTAACACCACTTCCTGACTAACCTGGATTTCCCTCACTTCCTCCATCTCATTAGACCACCGGTCCTCCGCTATTTCCGGCAGACGGTTTATGTCTTCCTTAGTGAACACAGAACCAAAGTATTTGTTCAATTGGTCTGCCATCTCCTTGTTCCCTATGATCAATTCACCTGTTTCCGACTGCAAGGGACCTACATTTGTCTTAACTAATCTTTTTCTCTTGACATATCTATAAAAGCTTTTGCAGTCTGTTTTTATGTTCCTTGCCAGTTTTCCCTCATAGTCTATTTTCCCTTTCCTAATTAAGCCCTTTGTCCTCCTCTGCTGGACTCTGAATTTCTCCCAGTCCTCTGGTATGCTACTTTTTCTGGCTAATCTGTATGCTTCATCTTTTGTTTTAATACTATCCTTGATTTCCCTTGTTATCCACGGATGCACTACCTTTCCTGGTTTGTTCTTTTGCCAAACTGGGATGAACACTTGTTGTAGTTCATCCATGCGACCTTTAAATGCCTTCCATTCCATGTCCACCGTCAACCCTTTCAGCATCAGTCGCCAGTCTATTTTGGACAATTCACGCCTCATACCCTCAAAATTACCTTCCTTTAAGTTCAGAACACTTGTTTCTGTATCGACTTTGTCACTGAAGAACTCTACCATATTATGATCACTCTTGCCCAAGGGGCCGCGCACAACAAGACTGCTAACTAACCCTTCCTCATTATAATAATAATAATAATAAACATTTACTTTTTATAGCGCTTTTCCAAATGCTCAAAGACACTTTACAACAACAGTCAAGACATAAAAACAAACAGACAAACTATCCCGACAGAGAAGCGGCGAACAAATAGCGCCAGCGTCCTCTCACGTCAGGGTCCAGCAGTAGACAATAAAGAACACAAGACACACAATTACAATTTTTAACACAAACAGCCATCACAGTGATTGCTCCAGGCACACCCTCACTGTGATGGAAGGCAAAGAAAAGTCTTATCTCCTCCTCATTCTTCTCCCGTGGTGCCACGAGGCGATCGAGGCTCCCGACTTTTGAAGCCCCCACCGTGCGATGGAAAGTCCCAGAGCCGAGCCAAGCAGGCCGATGAACATCCTGAAGCCCCCACTGGGCAATGTAAAGTGCCGCAGCCAGGCCACACAGGGCGATGAAGGGCCTGCGAGTGGGTCAATCAAACCTCACGCTTCAGGGTGGTCGAAGCTGCTACGCCTAGAGCTCCCGAAATCCAGTCACCAGCCAAGGACCTGCGAGCTCCCGATGTTGCGGTCTGCAGGGCCCACGGCCAAAGCCTCCGAGATGGTAAGTGCAGGCCCTGCGACCGGAGTCTTCAAGGTCGATCCCAGCTGGAGGCCACCGACTCCACAGTGTTAGGCCGTAGCACAAACAAAGACACAACACGGTAAAGGTCGCATCTCCATTGAGGAGATTAGAAATAAAGGTTTCCCCCACCCCCCGCCCCCACATATACAGAGTTAAAAATAAATCAAAAGAAACATTTAAACAATAACAAAGACAATACTCAATACCCAGTCTAGAATGGCCTGTTCTCTCGTTGGTTCCTCGACATGTTGGTTTAGAAAACCATCTCTCAAACATTCCAAGAAATCCTCTTCCTCAGCACCCCTGCCAGTTTGGTTCACCCAATCTATATGTAGATTGAAGTCACCCATTATAACTGCTGCACCTTTAGTGCATGCATTTCTAATTTCCTGCTTGATGCCATCCCCAACCTCACTACTGCTGTTAGGTGGCCTGTACACAACTCCCACTAGCGTTTTCTGCCCCTTAGTGTTTCGCACCTCTACCCATATCGATTCCACTTCCTCCAAGCTAATATCCTTCCTTTCCACTCCTTTAATCTCCTCTCTAACTAGTAACGCTACCCCACCTCCTTTTCCTTTCTGTCTATCCCGCTTCAATATAGAATATCCCTGGATGTTGAGCTCCCAGCCTTGGTCACCCTGGAGCCATGTCTGCGTAATCCCAACTATATCATAATCATTAATAGCTATCTCCATATTTAATTCATCCAGCTTATTACATATACTCCTTGCATTGAGACACAAAGCCTTCAGGCTTGTTTTTACAACTCTCTTACCCCTTATACGATTATGTTGAAAAGTGGCCCTTTTTGATTTTTGCCCTGGATTTGTCTGACTCCCACTTTTACTTTTCACCTTGCTACCTGTTGCTTCTACCCTCATTTGACACCCCTCTGTCTCTCTGCTCCTGCTCCCATCCCCCTGCCACATTAGTATAAATCCTCCCCGACAGCACTAGCAAACACTCCCCCTAGGACATTGCTTCCATTCCAGCTCAGGTGCAGACCATCCTGTTTGTACTGGTCCCACCTCTCCCAGAACTGGTACCAATGTCCTAAAAATTTGAATCCCTCCCCCTTGCACCATTTTTCAAGCCACGTATTCATCTGAAATATCCTCCTATTCCTACTCTGACTAGCACATGGCACTGGTAGTAATCCAGAGATTATTACCTTTGAGGTCCTACTTTTTAGTTTATCTCCTAGCTCTCTAAATTCACCTTGTAGGACCACATCCTGTTTGTTACCTAAATCGTTGGTGCCAACGTGCACCACGACAACTGGCTGCTCACCCTCCCCCTTCAGAATGTCCTGCAGCCGCTCAGAGATATCCCTGACCCTTGCACCAGGGAGGCAACTATAACATTCTGGAGTCTCATTTGCAGCCGCAGAAACGCCTATCTATTCCCCTTACAATTGAATCCCCTATCACTATAGCCCTTCCACCCTTTTTCCTCCCCTCTTTTGCCGCAGAGCCACCCACAGTGCCATGAACTTGGCTGCTGCTGCCTTCCCCAGATGAGCCAAAATGGCATATCTGTTTAGGAGGGAGATGACCACAGGGGACTCGTGCACTACCTGCCTACTGCTACGCTGGCTAGTGGCCACCCGTTTCCTTTCTGTCCGCTTATCTTTTACCTGTGCTGTGGCCAACTCACTGTACGTGCTATCCACGGCCTTCTCAGCATCATGGATGCTCCAGAATGAGTCCAACCACAGCTCCAACCGTTCAATGCGGTCTGCCAGGAGCTGCAGCTGGACACACTTCCTGCACACGTAGTCATCAGGGACACCGACAATATCCCTGATCTCCCAAATGTTGCAGGATGAGCACTCCACGGGGCCGATCTCATCTGACATGTCTTACCCCCAAATTAAATTAAATCCCTCTTAATCCTTTAAACTGTACCTTTACTAAAAAGCACTGAACCCTTAACTCACCAAACCCTTAACTAAAAGTACAGACAAAAAGCTGAATTACAACCCCAAAGTTACGCCCAATCAGCTGCTTCCTCTAGTCCGCTTCCACCAATCAGCAGCTTCCTCCAGAATACTTCTTTTGAAGTGTGAGGAGACGTTTTTATCCTGGTCAACCACCTCCAACCGCTTCTGGACCTCTGATTACATTCCACAATCAGCATTATATAGACGAGCATGGGAGGACGAATTGGCACAACCCATAACACAAGACATATGGGACAAAAGTTTACAACACATACATCATTCTTCATTAAACACTAAACACTCATTAATACAGTTTAAAATATTACACAGACTACATTATTCAAAGACAAAATTAAACAGGATCTTCCCAAGTATCTCTCCTATTTGTGATAAATGTCAATTTCAAGAAACCAATTTAACTCACACTTTTGGGACTTGTACAAACATGCAAAATTTTTGGATCAATATTTTAAATATCATTTCTAAAGTTATCGATAACCAATTGGATTTAGATTCAAAATTAATAACCTTAGGATTATCAGAACACATTACAAACTTTATGCTAAGTCAGAGACGCTTTCTTGACTACACTTTAATAACTGCGAAAAAATTGATACTTAAATTTTGGAAAAAAACAGTAACCCCCACAATTAAAATGTGGATTACGGAAATGACCGAGATCTTTCATTTGGAAAAAATAAAGTTTGCCTTAATTGACAAACCAGATCTATTTTTTAAAATATGGTCTCCATTTATTGAATTTTTAAAAATGTAGATGGGTTTGTCACAAAATTAAAATTTGAAACTAAAGTTAAAACTTGAGTTCATGGTCGGATGTACAACTATACTCATTAACTCCGAGATCTATTCCCATAACCTTTGTTAGTAATTCTCTTTTTTCTTTGCTCTCTCTATTAGTTTATGGTCTTTTTTCCAGCCTCTTTTCATCTTTATTTTTTCTTTACAAATTTAAAAATCGAAGCTATTATTTGTACATATGCTTTAAAAAGAATTTTAAAATAAAAATAATGATAATAATAATATCAGTGCCAGTGTCTTGGTTATTGGGTTGGAAATGATACGATCAAGCCTGATCCAGAGAGACTCCACCCGTTCCAAGAGATACCTGTTCCAGCTACATTAAACTCTCTACAAAGGATTCTTGGCATGTTCGCATATTACGCTAAATGGATACCAAATTTCTCAGACAAAATTCAGCCTTTGATTAGACCAAAATCTTTCCCCCTTGACACTACAGCAATTGGTGCCTTTACTTCTTTAAAGAAACAATTAGAATCTGCGACATTACACGCCATCAATGAGGATCTCCCTTTTGTTGTTGAATGTGATGCCTCTGATATAGCAGTATCAGCAACATTAAATCAAGGAGGACGACCAGCTTTCATGTCTCGTACTCTCCAAGGTAGTGAATTGCATTACCCACCCATTGAAAAGGAAGCTACTCCAATTATTGAAGCAGCGAGGAAATTGAATCATTTCCTTGCTCACCAGCACTTCACTTTGATAACAGATCAGCGTTCAGTAGCTTTTATGCTAGATAATCAGAAACGAACAAAGATTAAAAACAGTGAAATTAATGAATGGAGGATTAAATTATCTGAACATAGTTATTCAATTGAGTACCAATTGAACATTATTCAATTGAACATTATTCAATGTTCATTCCAAAAACTTACCTTTCCCTACAGAAGATGTGAAGATGACGTGTGTTTCATGTAGAATCTGTGCTGAATTAAAACCAAGGTTCTTCCATCGTGAAGAAGGAAGATTGATCAAAGCTACTCACCCTATGGAACATTTGAATAATGACTTCAAAGGGCCTTTACCATCCTCCTCTCAAAATGTTTATATACTTAACATAATTGATGAATATTCGAGATTTCCATTTGCCTTTCCTGGTCGAAATATGTCACCTGCTACAGTTATCAAATGTTTAAATCAACTGTTTTCATTCTGTGCATTTCCAAGTTACATACATTCTGATAGGGGCACCTCATTCATGTCAAATGATTTAAAGGACTACCTTTCTAATAGAGGAATTGCAACAAGTAAAACAACACCATATCATCCTATTGGAAATGGTCAGGTTGAGAGGTATAACAGAATCATTTGGAAAGCAGTGAAACTGGCTTTAAAGTCAAATGACATACCAGATCAGCAGTGGGAATGTGTTCTACCAGATGCATTACACTCCATCACATCTTTACTGTCTACCGCTACCAATACATTAGGGGTTCTTTAACTTCAAACGGCGTTCTTCTAGTGGTACTTCTCTCCCATCATGCTTGAATAGCCCTAGGCCTGGGTTGCTTCGTCAGTATGTCCAATCAAATAAGAATGAGCCCTTTGTTGAAGTTGAACTGACTGATGTCAACCCTTCTTATGCAACTATCAAGTATCAATATGGACATCAGTCAACTGGCTCACTTCGTGACCTTGCACCATGTCCATCTTCTCCATCAACTCAATCACTCATTGATAATATTAATCGAGAAGTTCCTTCAACACTCCCATCTTTTCCTATGAAAACCTCTACAAGTAATTCTAAAATGGAAAATGTAAATAACAATACGATTGAAGGTGATGACCAAGCAACAGATTGTACCACCAGCTATGGAAACACCATTATCTCGTGATGCTCCAGTGCTACAACGGTCATCAAGACATACTAAACCTCCTGACCGTCTCAACTAATAAATAGGAAGGGAGAATGAAGTGTGCGCATGTGTGCGCATGCACAGCATTCTTGGTTGGGCGAGGCCTGTGCAATCAGTGATAATTTCCAGGCGTTTCAAAGAATTGTATTACAGAAATGAGTTGATTAAAGCTTAAATAAACCATATATAACCATATAACAACTACAGCACGGAGACAGGCCCGTTCGGCCCTACCAGTCCACGCCGACCACTCTCTCTGACCTAGTCTCATCTACCTGCTCTCAGACCATAACCCTCTAATCCCCTCTAATCCATATACCTATCCAATTTACTCTTAAATAATAAAATCGAGCTTGCCTCCACCACTTCCACCTGAAGCCCATTCCATACAGCCACCACACTCGGAGTTAAGAAGTTCCCCCTCATGTTACCCCTAAACTTTTGTCCCTCAATTCTGAAGCTATGTCCCCTTGTTGCAATCTTCCCCACTCACAAAGGGAAAAGCCTACCCACGTCAACTCTGTCCATCCCTCTTAAAATTTTAAAAACCTCTATCAAGTCCCCCCTCAAACCTCTACGCTCCAAAGAATAAAGACCCAACCTGTTCAACCTCTCTCTGTACCTTAAGTGCTGAAACCCAGGCAACATTCTAGTAAATCTCCTCTGTACCCTCTCCATTTTGTCGACATCCTTCCTATAATTTGGCGACCAGAACTGCACACCATACTCCAGATTCGGCCTCACCAATGCCCTGTAGAATTTTAACATTACATCCCAACTTCTATACTCGATGCTCTGATTTATAAAGGCAAGCATACCAAACGCCTTCTTCACCACCCTACCGACACGAGATTCCACCTTCAGGGAACAATGCACAGTTATTCCCAGATCCCTCTGTTCCACTGCATTCCTCAATTACCTACCATTTACCCTGTACGTCCTATTTTGATTTGTCCTACCAAAATGCGGCACCTCACACTTATCAGCATTAAACTCCATCTGCCATCTTTTAGCCCACCCTTCCAAAAGGCCCAAGTCTCTCTGTAGACTTTGAAACTCTACTTCATTATTAACTACACCACCTATCTTAGTATCATCTGCATATTTACTAATCCAATTTGCCACACCATCATCCAGATCATTAATGTAAATGACAAACAACAGTGGACCCAACACAGATCCTTGGGGTACTCCACTAGACACTGGCCTCCAACCTGACATACAATTGTCAACCGTTACCCTCTGGTATCTCCCATGCAGCCATTGTTGAATCCATCTTGCAACCTCACTATTAATACCCAACGATTTAACCTTCTTAATCAACCTTCCATGTGAAACCTTCTCAAATGCCTTGCCCTTATCAATTTCCCTGGTAACCTCTTCAAAAAATTTAAGAAGATTAGTCAAACATGACCTTCCAGTCACAAATCCATGTTGACTGTTTCTAATCAGGCCTTGTTTATCCAAATAATTATATATATTGTCCCTAAGTATCTTTTGCATTAATTTTCCCACCACAGATGTCAAACTAACAGGTCTATAATTGCTAGGTTTACTTTTAGAACCTTTTTTAAACAAAGGCACAACATGCGCAATGCGCCAATCTTCCGGCACCATCCCCGTTTTTAATGACGTTTGAAATATTTCCGTCATAGCCCCTGCTACTTCTGCACTAACTTTCCTCAATGTCCTAGGGAATATCCTATCAGGACCTGGAGACATATCCACTTTTATATTTTTCAAAAGTGTCCAAACATCCTCTTCTTTAATCCTCATAATTTCCATCACTACTCTACTTGTTTCGCTTACCTCACATAATTCAATATCCTTCTCCTCCGTTAATACCGAAGAAAAGACATTGTTTAATATCTCCACCATTTCTTCCGGCTCAGCACATAGCTGTCCCAATTTTATCCCTCGCTATCCTTTTGCTATTGACAAATCTGTAAAACCCCTTGCGGTTTACTTTTACATTACTTGCCAAAGCAGCCTCATATCTTTTTTTCGCTTTTCTAATTTCCTTCTTAAGATTCCTTTTACATTCTTTATATTCCTCAAGAACCTCATTTACTCCCTGCCGCTTATATTTATTGTATATCTCCCTCTTTTTCCAAAACAAGTGTCCAATTTCCCTGGAAAACCACGGCTCTTTCAAATTATTATTCTTTCCTTTCCACCGAACAGGGAGATAAAGACTCTGTACTCTCTAAAGTTCACCTTTAAATATCCTCCATTTCTCTATTATATCCTTTTCATAAAACAAAAAGTTCCATTTCACTCCTTTTAAATCCTTTCTCATCTCCTCAAAATTAGCCTTTCTCCAATCCAAAATCTCAACCCTTGGTCCACATTTGACCTTCTCCATAATTACATTAAAACTAATGGCATTGTGATCACTAGACCCAAAGTGCTCCTCAACACATACCTCCGTCACCTGACCCGTCTCATTTCCTAACAGGAGGTCCAACACTGCCCCTTCTCTGGTAGGTACCTCTACGTATTGCTGCAAAAAACTATCCTGCACACATTTTACAAACTCCAAACCATCCAGTCCTTTAACAGAATGTGATTCCCAGTCTATGTACGGAAAATTGAAATCACCCACAATCACTACTCTGTGCTTACTACTAATATCTGCTATCTCCTTACATATTTGCTCTTCCAATTCTCATTCCCTATTTGGCGGTCTATTAAACACCCCTATAAGTGTTCCTAAACTTTCTCATTTCTCAGTTCCACCCAAAAAGCCTCCCTAATCGAGCCTTCTAGTCTGTCATGCCAAAGCACTTCTGTGATATCCTCCCTGACAAGCAATGCAACACCCCCACCTCTTGCCCCTCCGATTGTATCACATCTGAAACAATCAAATCCTGGAATATTTCATTGCCAATCGCAACCCTCCTGCAACCATGTTTCACTGATCGCCACATCATACTTCCACATGTCAATCCAAGCTCCAAGCTCATCCACCTTTCCTACAATGTTCCTAGCATTAAAATATACACATTTAAGGGACCCATCATTTCTTATTCTGAGTTTATTTCTTTTCACTTCTTTCTCTCCTACATATTGGGTCTGAGTGTTTCCCTTTTCTGCCTCCTGCCTCACACACTCCCTATTAGCTATCTGTGTTTGATTCCCTCCCCCCAACTGTACTAGTTTAAAGTCTCCGCAATTACCTTAGCAAATCTCCCCGCCAGGATATTGGTTCCTCTCAGGTTCAGATGCAACCCGTCCTTTTTGTACAGGTCATACTTTCCCCAGAAGAGGTCCCAATGATCCAGAAACTTGAATCGCTGCTCGCTGCACCAGTTCCTCAGCCACGTATTTATCCTCCACCTCACTCCATTCCTATTCTCACTATCGCGTGGCACAGGCAGTAAGCCTGAGATTATTGCTTTGGATGTCCTTTTTTTAACTCTCTTCCTAGCCTCCTAAATTCTCCTTTCAGGACCTCTTCCCTTATCCTACCTATATTGTTGGTACCTATATGTACCACGACCTCTGGCTCCTCTCCCTCCCCTTTCAGGATATCCTGGACACGCTCAGACACATCCCAAACACCAGCACCAGGGAGGCAAACCACCATCCGGGTCTCCCGACTGCGTCCACAGAATCGCCTATCTGACCCCCTCACTATAGAGTCCTCTATTACCATCGCTCTCCTCTTCCTTTCCCTACCGTTCTGATCAACAGGGCCGGACTCCCTGCCAGAGGCCCAGGCACCGTCGCTGCCCCCCCAGGTAGGCTGTCCCCCCCAACAGTACTTAAACAGAGTAGATATTTCCAAGGGGTACAGCCACCGGGGTACTCTCTAGTCCCTGCCTCTGCTCCTTGCCCCCCCTAACCGTGACCCACGTGTCTACCTCCCATGGTCTTCGAGTGACCACCTGTCTGTAACTCCTCTCCATAACCTCCTCACTCTCCCTGACCAGACGGAGGTCATCAATCTGCCGCTCCAGGTTCCTAAAACGGTCCCTTAGGAGCCCCATCTCGTCACACCTGGCGCAGATGTGGATGTCTGGAAGACTATCAGACTCCCAGATTCCCCACATCCGACACCCAGAACAATAAACTGCCCTGGCACTCATACTCCCCAAACAAAGCCCCCGTGCTTGGTTTGTAAACCTACCGCCCGGCCGCTGCTCCAACCGCTCCAACCGCCCACCCAAAAGGACGGAGTGATCTCCTGGGAGAGGCGAAAAACCAGATTAAAAACCAGGCCAATTTGGGAAAAAAAAATCCAGAAAATTCCTCTCCGACCCCAAGCTAGGCAATCAAAACTTGTCCAGAAGATCGCACAGGTCTTACTCCTTACTATCACCACACAATACTTCCCAAACAACACAGCTTGGTGCTGCTGCTGCTACTACTGTTGCTGCTGGCTGCTACTGCTTGCTGCTATGCTGCTATTCCTGCTACTGCAGCCAGTTTAAGTAAATTGCAATTCTCATTTGTCTCACAACACTGAGACACTACATATGAAACCAAGCCCCGAAATTGAAAACCAAGGCCCAAAATTGAAAACCGAGCCCCGAAATTGAAAACCAAGGGCCTAAAATTGAAAACAGAGCCCCGAAATTGAAATCTGAGACCCAAAATTTTAAACCAATACACGAAATTTTAAACCGAGACCACAAATTTAAAACCAAGAAACATTTAAACCCAACACGCGACATTTGGATACAGGTAATTTGAGACTTAGAAACATTTAGAAGCGAGCTGCAAAATTTAAACCCGAGCCACAATATATAAAATCAAGCCACAAATTTTAAAAACAAGCCGCGACATTTAAAACCAAGCAGCAACATGTAAAACCAACACCCGAATTTTAAAAACAAAACCCCAAATTTAAAACCGAGACCCCAAATTTAAAACACAGTAACAAAATTTAAAACAGAGACATTTGCAGACAGGAAATTTAAAACCAAGAAACATTTAAAACAGAGAAGCAAAACGTAAAACCAAGATGCAAAATTTACAAAAGAGACACTGCATTTTAAACTGGAAATATAAAACCGAGAAACATTTAGAACAGAGATGCAAATTTTAAAACAGAGTAACAACATTTAAATGCTACTGTATAACATGAGCATCAAAGCCTGTACACCAACAGGAGCATCCAGGGTGTTCAGAATATCTGGTGAAAACACACCCATGACACAGACATTACTTTAAATGAAAACATCCTTTGAATTAAATCAGCTACAAACCACAACAACAATGATGGGGAAGAAGTTTGCTCCAGGACGTGCCGACATTGGCAAATTGGGAAGACACTGTCTAACCCCAGCAGATATTTCTAGCAGCACATGACCCGGTCTTTGGAGACACTGGGTGGAAACCAACTGGAATTGGTCAATCCTTCAGAGGAAAAGGGGCTAGAAAAAAGCAGAGGCAGCGTGTTCGCCCGCCCCGAATCTCGGGGCTTGGGTCGGCCCGCCGCGGACCTTTCACCGTCCGGCGCGGCCTGAAATAGGCCGTGGACCTTTCGCCGTCCAGCGGGGGCTTCAATGTCGGGAGCCCCGACCGCCCCAACGTGGCAACTCCAACAGCCTGACCTCGGGACAAGACGGCAGGGAAGAGAAAAGACATTCTGGCCTTCCATCACAGTGAGGAGGGACTGGAGGAGACTCACCGTGATGGATGTTTTTTTTTGTTTGGTGTTAGTTGTGATTGTATGTGTTATTGCATTTTTATTGATTATTCTCATTGGTCTTATTGTTCAACTGCGGGTAATGTTTCATTTCACTACACATTTATGTGTATGTGACAAATAAACGACTATTGACTATTGAAAATTGAGGCAATGCAGATGTATCCAAATCTGAGATTTTAAACCAACTGCAAAAACGACAGTACTTGGAAGGGGAGGATTAATAACGTAGCGAGACTCGGCCACAATATTAAACTCCACTTTCCCCGTAACAGGAGCCAACCGCAATGACTTTAACCGGGGAACATGGCTATGTCTAAACACAAAGTGCTGGAGGCATTCAGCAGTTCAGGCACAATCTGCCTGACCGCAAGTGGAATGGACAGATGACACCTCAGATCATGAACATCCCTCAGACTGATGAAAGAGAGTGAAAAGAGGCAGAGGCACGCAGGACAAAGCCAGCAAGTAAATAGGTGGATAGGTGCGAGGGGTGATGAGCATATGGATGGAGTCAGTGCCAAAGGCTTAAGGTGAAGAAAGCCAATGGAATGTTGGCCTTCATAACAAGAGGAGTCGAGTATAGCAGCAAAGAGGTCCTTCTGCAGTTGGACAGGGCCCAAGTGAGACCGCACCTGGAGTACTTTGTGCAGTTTTGGTCTCCAAATTTGAGGAAGGATATTCTTGCTATTGAGGGCGTGCAGCGCAGGTTTACTAGGTTAATTCCCGGAATGGCGGGACTGTCATATGTTGAAAGACTGGAGCGACTAGGTTTGTATACACTGGAATTTAGAAGGATGAGAGGGGATCTTATCGAAACGTATGAAATTATTAAGGGGTTGGACACGTTGGAGGCAGGAAACATGTTGCCAATGTTGGGGGAGTCCAGAACCAGGGGCCACAGTTTAAGAATAAGGGGTTGGCCATTTAGAACAGAGATGAGGAAAAACCTTTTTCAGTCAGCGAGTTGTGAATCTGTGGCCAATTCTCTGAATACATTCAAGAGAGAGCTAGATAGAGCTCTTAAGGATAGAGAGTCAGGGGTATGGGAAGGAAGCAGGAACGGGGTACTGATTGAGAATGATCAGCCATGATCACTTTCAATGGCGGTGCTGGCTCGAAGGGCCGAATGGCCTCCTCCTGCACCTATTGTCTATTGTGAAAGGGACAAAATGCCAAATAAGGAGAGCACTGAGCGTACATCGGAAAGGAAAAGACTTGGGTTAGTGAGGTTAATGTGGCAGTCAGGTGGTGGAGAATGTTCACACCAGGGTGGGGAGTGAAGGGGAAGAGGGGCTTTCCCTCGTCAGTACGCTCATCGCCCATCTACTTGGCCCATATTTCCCCTTTACCTTCCCGCCCCACCTCCCTCCGGCTTTACATTTCACAGCTCTTGTCCTTGTCAGACAAGTTTTATCACTTTCACCTTCAGCCTTTGTCACCTACTCGACCCATCTGCCCATCACCCACTCACCTGTATCCACCCATTACCTGTCAGGCAGTGCCCCACCCCCACCACATTTCCAGCTTTCTCCCGTATTCCAGTCTGAAGGCCCCTGACCCGATAAGTCATCTGTCCATTTCTTCAGAGGTTCTCAAACCCCCCCCCCATGTTCCTCCAGCACTTATTTACTTATCTACTTTCATCGCGAGTTATTTACTCACGAATCAAGCATGGGGTGGCATGGTGGCGCAGCTGTAGAGTTGCTGCCTTCCATCATAAGCATGCTTTCAGCCAAATATGTTTTGCAACATACGAGGAATTTCATTTGCCTTAGTCATACCAATAAAAAGCAATAGAACACAAAAAATACGTTTTCACATGAACATCCACCCAGTGACTGCTCCGCATTCCTCACTGCAATGGAAGTAACAAGAGAAACGTCACTTCCCTTCTTTGTCCTCCACGGTCTGGGGCCTCGAGCCTCCCGTTGACGGGCCGATCTTCGCTTCCAAAGCCGGCGGTCGGGCCCTCCGCATCGGGGCGACCGAGCTCACCGCGCAGGGCGATCGGATCCTGGTCGAAGTCTCAAAGTCAGTCTCGAGCGAGGCCGCCAGCTCCATGATGCGAGGCCGCGGAGCGACCGGACATACGATCTGGAAATCAAGGTAAGACACTGAAAAAAGTTTCCCCTGACCCCTCCACATCAAAAAAACCAGGGAACATTAACACATACTTTCAAAATACATGAGGCACAACACGAGGTGCAACATTTGGTGTGACTACAGCAGTGAATTCTACAGTTTAGCAGAATACATTGACTTGATCAACTGGCGCAGCAACACCCCAGTTAAACCAAACACTTCACACAAACAGTGTTCTGTGACTGTGCCACCTGCTGGTGTATACCATGGGCATCAAAGCCTGTACACCAACAGGAGCATCCAGGGTGTTCAGAATATCTGGTGAAAACACACCCATGACACAGACACTACTTTAAATGAAAACATCCTTTGAATTAAATCAGCTACAAACCACAACAACAATGATGGGGAAGAAGTTTGCTCCAGGACGTGCCGACATTGGCAAATTGGGAAGACACTGTCTAACCCCAGCAGATATTTCTAGCAGCACATGACCCGGTCTTTGGAGACACTGGGTGGAAACCAACTGGAATTGGTCAATCCTTCAGAGGAAAAGGGGCTAGAAAAAAGCAGAGGCAGCGTGTTCGCCCGCCCCGAATCTCGGGGCTTGGGTCGGCCCGCCGCGGACCTTTCACCGTCCGGCGCGGCCTGAAATAGGCCGTGGACCTTTCGCCGTCCAGCGGGGGCTTCAATGTCGGGAGCCCCGACCGCCCCAACGTGGCAACTCCAACAGCCTGACCTCGGGACAAGACGGCAGGGAAGAGAAAAGACATTCTGGCCTTCCATCACAGTGAGGAGGGACTGGAGGAGACTCACCGTGATGGATGTTTTTTTTTGTTTGGTGTTAGTTGTGATTGTATGTGTTATTGCATTTTTATTGATTATTCTCATTGGTCTTATTGTTCAACTGCGGGTAATGTTTCATTTCACTACACATTTATGTGTATGTGACAAATAAACGACTATTGACTATTGAAAATTGAGGCAATGCAGATGTATCCAAATCTGAGATTTTAAACCAACTGCAAAAACGACAGTACTTGGAAGGGGAGGATTAATAACGTAGCGAGACTCGGCCACAATATTAAACTCCACTTTCCCCGTAACAGGAGCCAACCGCAATGACTTTAACCGGGGAACATGGCTATGTCTAAACACAAAGTGCTGGAGGCATTCAGCAGTTCAGGCACAATCTGCCTGACCGCAAGTGGAATGGACAGATGACACCTCAGATCATGAACATCCCTCAGACTGATGAAAGAGAGTGAAAAGAGGCAGAGGCACGCAGGACAAAGCCAGCAAGTAAATAGGTGGATAGGTGCGAGGGGTGATGAGCATATGGATGGAGTCAGTGCCAAAGGCTTAAGGTGAAGAAAGCCAATGGAATGTTGGCCTTCATAACAAGAGGAGTCGAGTATAGCAGCAAAGAGGTCCTTCTGCAGTTGGACAGGGCCCAAGTGAGACCGCACCTGGAGTACTTTGTGCAGTTTTGGTCTCCAAATTTGAGGAAGGATATTCTTGCTATTGAGGGCGTGCAGCGCAGGTTTACTAGGTTAATTCCCGGAATGGCGGGACTGTCATCTGTTGAAAGACTGGAGCGACTAGGTTTGTATACACTGGAATTTAGAAGGATGAGAGGGGATCTTATCGAAACGTATGAAATTATTAAGGGGTTGGACACGTTGGAGGCAGGAAACATGTTGCCAATGTTGGGGGAGTCCAGAACCAGGGGCCACAGTTTAAGAATAAGGGGTTGGCCATTTAGAACAGAGATGAGGAAAAACCTTTTTCAGTCAGCGAGTTGTGAATCTGTGGCCAATTCTCTGAATACATTCAAGAGAGAGCTAGATAGAGCTCTTAAGGATAGAGAGTCAGGGGTATGGGAAGGAAGCAGGAACGGGGTACTGATTGAGAATGATCAGCCATGATCACTTTCAATGGCGGTGCTGGCTCGAAGGGCCGAATGGCCTCCTCCTGCACCTATTGTCTATTGTGAAAGGGACAAAATGCCAAATAAGGAGAGCACTGAGCGTACATCGGAAAGGAAAAGACTTGGGTTAGTGAGGTTAATGTGGCAGTCAGGTGGTGGAGAATGTTCACACCAGGGTGGGGAGTGAAGGGGAAGAGGGGCTTTCCCTCGTCAGTACGCTCATCGCCCATCTACTTGGCCCATATTTCCCCTTTACCTTCCCGCCCCACCTCCCTCCGGCTTTACATTTCACAGCTCTTGTCCTTGTCAGACAAGTTTTATCACTTTCACCTTCAGCCTTTGTCACCTACTCGACCCATCTGCCCATCACCCACTCACCTGTATCCACCCATTACCTGTCAGGCAGTGCCCCACCCCCACCACATTTCCAGCTTTCTCCCGTATTCCAGTCTGAAGGCCCCTGACCCGATAAGTCATCTGTCCATTTCTTCAGAGGTTGTCAAACCCCCCCCCCATGTTCCTCCAGCACTTATTTACTTATCTACTTTCATCGCGAGTTATTTACTCACGAATCAAGCATGGGGTGGCATGGTGGCGCAGCTGTAGAGTTGCTGCCTTCCATCATAAGCATGCTTTCAGCCAAATATGTTTTGCAACATACGAGGAATTTCATTTGCCTTAGTCATACCAATAAAAAGCAATAGAACACAAAAAATACGTTTTCACATGAACATCCACCCAGTGACTGCTCCGCATTCCTCACTGCAATGGAAGTAACAAGAGAAACGTCACTTCCCTTCTTTGTCCTCCACGGTCTGGGGCCTCGAGCCTCCCGTTGACGGGCCGATCTTCGCTTCCAAAGCCGGCGGTCGGGCCCTCCGCATCGGGGCGACCGAGCTCACCGCGCAGGGCGATCGGATCCTGGTCGAAGTCTCAAAGTCAGTCTCGAGCGAGGCCGCCAGCTCCATGATGCGAGGCCGCGGAGCGACCGGACATACGATCTGGAAATCAAGGTAAGACACTGAAAAAAGTTTCCCCTGACCCCTCCACATCAAAAAAACCAGGGAACATTAACACATACTTTCAAAATACATGAGGCACAACACGAGGTGCAACATTTGGTGTGACTACAGCAGTGAATTCTACAGTTTAGCAGAATACATTGACTTGATCAACTGGCGCAGCAACACCCCAGTTAAACCAAACACTTCACACAAACAGTGTTCTGTGACTGTGCCACCTGCTGGTGTATACCATGGGCATCAAAGCCTGTACACCAACAGGAGCATCCAGGGTGTTCAGAATATCTGGTGAAAACACACCCATGACACAGACACTACTTTAAATGAAAACATCCTTTGAATTAAATCAGCTACAAACCACAACAACAATGATGGGGAAGAAGTTTGCTCCAGGACGTGCCGACATTGGCAAATTGGGAAGACACTGTCTAACCCCAGCAGATATTTCTAGCAGCACATGACCCGGTCTTTGGAGACACTGGGTGGAAACCAACTGGAATTGGTCAATCCTTCAGAGGAAAAGGGGCTAGAAAAAAGCAGAGGCAGCGTGTTCGCCCGCCCCGAATCTCGGGGCTTGGGTCGGCCCGCCGCGGACCTTTCACCGTCCGGCGCGGCCTGAAATAGGCCGTGGACCTTTCGCCGTCCAGCGGGGGCTTCAATGTCGGGAGCCCCGACCGCCCCAACGTGGCAACTCCAACAGCCTGACCTCGGGACAAGACGGCAGGGAAGAGAAAAGACATTCTGGCCTTCCATCACAGTGAGGAGGGACTGGAGGAGACTCACCGTGATGGATGTTTTTTTTTGTTTGGTGTTAGTTGTGATTGTATGTGTTATTGCATTTTTATTGATTATTCTCATTGGTCTTATTGTTCAACTGCGGGTAATGTTTCATTTCACTACACATTTATGTGTATGTGACAAATAAACGACTATTGACTATTGAAAATTGAGGCAATGCAGATGTATCCAAATCTGAGATTTTAAACCAACTGCAAAAACGACAGTACTTGGAAGGGGAGGATTAATAACGTAGCGAGACTCGGCCACAATATTAAACTCCACTTTCCCCGTAACAGGAGCCAACCGCAATGACTTTAACCGGGGAACATGGCTATGTCTAAACACAAAGTGCTGGAGGCATTCAGCAGTTCAGGCACAATCTGCCTGACCGCAAGTGGAATGGACAGATGACACCTCAGATCATGAACATCCCTCAGACTGATGAAAGAGAGTGAAAAGAGGCAGAGGCACGCAGGACAAAGCCAGCAAGTAAATAGGTGGATAGGTGCGAGGGGTGATGAGCATATGGATGGAGTCAGTGCCAAAGGCTTAAGGTGAAGAAAGCCAATGGAATGTTGGCCTTCATAACAAGAGGAGTCGAGTATAGCAGCAAAGAGGTCCTTCTGCAGTTGGACAGGGCCCAAGTGAGACCGCACCTGGAGTACTTTGTGCAGTTTTGGTCTCCAAATTTGAGGAAGGATATTCTTGCTATTGAGGGCGTGCAGCGCAGGTTTACTAGGTTAATTCCCGGAATGGCGGGACTGTCATCTGTTGAAAGACTGGAGCGACTAGGTTTGTATACACTGGAATTTAGAAGGATGAGAGGGGATCTTATCGAAACGTATGAAATTATTAAGGGGTTGGACACGTTGGAGGCAGGAAACATGTTGCCAATGTTGGGGGAGTCCAGAACCAGGGGCCACAGTTTAAGAATAAGGGGTTGGCCATTTAGAACAGAGATGAGGAAAAACCTTTTTCAGTCAGCGAGTTGTGAATCTGTGGCCAATTCTCTGAATACATTCAAGAGAGAGCTAGATAGAGCTCTTAAGGATAGAGAGTCAGGGGTATGGGAAGGAAGCAGGAACGGGGTACTGATTGAGAATGATCAGCCATGATCACTTTCAATGGCGGTGCTGGCTCGAAGGGCCGAATGGCCTCCTCCTGCACCTATTGTCTATTGTGAAAGGGACAAAATGCCAAATAAGGAGAGCACTGAGCGTACATCGGAAAGGAAAAGACTTGGGTTAGTGAGGTTAATGTGGCAGTCAGGTGGTGGAGAATGTTCACACCAGGGTGGGGAGTGAAGGGGAAGAGGGGCTTTCCCTCGTCAGTACGCTCATCGCCCATCTACTTGGCCCATATTTCCCCTTTACCTTCCCGCCCCACCTCCCTCCGGCTTTACATTTCACAGCTCTTGTCCTTGTCAGACAAGTTTTATCACTTTCACCTTCAGCCTTTGTCACCTACTCGACCCATCTGCCCATCACCCACTCACCTGTATCCACCCATTACCTGTCAGGCAGTGCCCCACCCCCACCACATTTCCAGCTTTCTCCCGTATTCCAGTCTGAAGGCCCCTGACCCGATAAGTCATCTGTCCATTTCTTCAGAGGTTGTCAAACCCCCCCCCCATGTTCCTCCAGCACTTATTTACTTATCTACTTTCATCGCGAGTTATTTACTCACGAATCAAGCATGGGGTGGCATGGTGGCGCAGCTGTAGAGTTGCTGCCTTCCATCATAAGCATGCTTTCAGCCAAATATGTTTTGCAACATACGAGGAATTTCATTTGCCTTAGTCATACCAATAAAAAGCAATAGAACACAAAAAATACGTTTTCACATGAACATCCACCCAGTGACTGCTCCGCATTCCTCACTGCAATGGAAGTAACAAGAGAAACGTCACTTCCCTTCTTTGTCCTCCACGGTCTGGGGCCTCGAGCCTCCCGTTGACGGGCCGATCTTCGCTTCCAAAGCCGGTGGTCGGGCCCTCCGCATCGGGGCGACCGAGCTCACCGCGCAGGGCGATCGGATCCTGGTCGAAGTCTCAAAGTCAGTCTCGAGCGAGGCCGCCAGCTCCATGATGCGAGGCCGCGGAGCGACCGGACATACGATCTGGAAATCAAGGTAAGACACTGAAAAAAGTTTCCCCTGACCCCTCCACATCAAAAAAACCAGGGAACATTAACACATACTTTCAAAATACATGAGGCACAACACGAGGTGCAACATTTGGTGTGACTACAGCAGTGAATTCTACAGTTTAGCAGAATACATTGACTTGATCAACTGGCGCAGCAACACCCCAGTTAAACCAAACACTTCACACAAACAGTGTTCTGTGACTGTGCCACCTGCTGGTGTATACCATGGGCATCAAAGCCTGTACACCAACAGGAGCATCCAGGGTGTTCAGAATATCTGGTGAAAACACACCCATGACACAGACACTACTTTAAATGAAAACATCCTTTGAATTAAATCAGATACAAACCACAACAATGATGGGGAAGAAGTTTGCTCCAGGACGTGCCGACATTGGCAAATTGGGAAGAGACTGTCTAACCCCAGCAGATATTTCTAGCAGCACATGACCCGGTCTTTGGAGACACTGGGTGGAAACCAACTGGAATTGGTCAATCCTTCAGAGGAAAAGGGGCTAGAAAAAAGCAGAGGCAGCGTGTTCGCCCGCCCCGAATCTCGGGGCTTGGGTCGGCCCGCCGCGGACCTTTCACCGTCCGGCGCGGCCTGAAATAGGCCGTGGACCTTTCGCCGTCCAGCGGGGGCTTCAATGTCGGGAGCCCCGACCGCCCCAACGTGGCAACTCCAACAGCCTGACCTCGGGACAAGACGGCAGGGAAGAGAAAAGACATTCTGGCCTTCCATCACAGTGAGGAGGGACTGGAGGAGACTCACCGTGATGGATGGTTTTTTTTGTTTGGTGTTAGTTGTGATTGTATGTGTTATTGCATTTTTATTGATTATTCTCATTGGTCTTATTGTTCAACTGCGGGTAATGTTTCATTTCACTACACATTTATGTGTATGTGACAAATAAACGACTATTGACTATTGAAAATTGAGGCAATGCAGATGTATCCAAATCTGAGATTTTAAACCAACTGCAAAAACGACAGTACTTGGAAGAGGAGGATTAATAACGTAGCGAGACTCGGCCACAATATTAAACTCCACTTTCCCCGTAACAGGAGCCAACCGCAATGACTTTAACCGGGGAACATGGCTATGTCTAAACACAAAGTGCTGGAGGCATTCAGCAGTTCAGGCACAATCTGCCTGACCGCAAGTGGAATGGACAGATGACACCTCAGATCATGAACATCCCTCAGACTGATGAAAGAGAGTGAAAAGAGGCAGAGGCACGCAGGACAAAGCCAGCAAGTAAATAGGTGGATAGGTGCGAGGGGTGATGAGCATATGGATGGAGTCAGTGCCAAAGGCTTAAGGTGAAGAAAGCCAATGGAATGTTGGCCTTCATAACAAGAGGAGTCGAGTATAGCAGCAAAGAGGTCCTTCTGCAGTTGGACAGGGCCCAAGTGAGACCGCACCTGGAGTACTTTGTGCAGTTTTGGTCTCCAAATTTGAGGAAGGATATTCTTGCTATTGAGGGCGTGCAGCGCAGGTTTACTAGGTTAATTCCCGGAATGGCGGGACTGTCATATGTTGAAAGACTGGAGCGACTAGGTTTGTATACACTGGAATTTAGAAGGATGAGAGGGGATCTTATCGAAACGTATGAAATTATTAAGGGGTTGGACACGTTGGAGGCAGGAAACATGTTGCCAATGTTGGGGGAGTCCAGAACCAGGGGCCACAGTTTAAGAATAAGGGGTTGGCCATTTAGAACAGAGATGAGGAAAAACCTTTTTCAGTCAGCGAGTTGTGAATCTGTGGCCAATTCTCTGAATACATTCAAGAGAGAGCTAGATAGAGCTCTTAAGGATAGAGAGTCAGGGGTATGGGAGGGAAGCAGGAACGGGGTACTGATTGAGAATGATCAGCCATGATCACTTTCAATGGCGGTGCTGGCTCGAAGGGCCGAATGGCCTCCTCCTGCACCTATTGTCTATTGTGAAAGGGACAAAATGCCAAATAAGGAGAGCACTGAGCGTACATCGGAAAGGAAAAGACTTGGGTTAGTGAGGTTAATGTGGCAGTCAGGTGGTGGAGAATGTTCACACCAGGGTGGGGAGTGAAGGGGAAGAGGGGCTTTCCCTCGTCAGTACGCTCATCGCCCATCTACTTGGCCCATATTTCCCCTTTACCTTCCCGCCCCACCTCCCTCCGGCTTTACATTTCACAGCTCTTGTCCTTGTCAGACAAGTTTTATCACTTTCACCTTCAGCCTTTGTCACCTACTCGACCCATCTGCCCATCACCCACTCACCTGTATCCACCCATTACCTGTCAGGCAGTGCCCCACCCCCACCACATTTCCAGCTTTCTCCCGTATTCCAGTCTGAAGGCCCCTGACCCGATAAGTCATCTGTCCATTTCTTCAGAGGTTGTCAAACCCCCCCCCCATGTTCCTCCAGCACTTATTTACTTATCTACTTTCATCGCGAGTTATTTACTCACGAATCAAGCATGGGGTGGCATGGTGGCGCAGCTGTAGAGTTGCTGCCTTCCATCATAAGCATGCTTTCAGCCAAGTATGTTTTGCAACATACGAGGAATTTCATTTGCCTTAGTCATACCAATAAAAAGCAATAGAACACAAAAAATACGTTTTCACATGAACATCCACCCAGTGACTCCTCCGCATTCATCACTGCGGTGGAAGTAACAAGAGAAACGTCACTTCCCTTCTTTGTCCTCCCACGGTCGGGGGCCTCGAGCCTCCCGTTGACGGGCCGATCTTCGCTTCCAAAGCCGGCGGTCGGGCCCTCCGCATCGGGGCGACCGAGCTCACCGCGCCGGGCGATCGGATCCTGGTCGAAGTCTCAAAGTCAGTCTCGAGCGAGGCCGCCAGCTCCATGATGCGAGGCCGCGGAGGGCCCGATCTGGAAATCAAGGTAAGACACTGAAAAAAGTTTCCCCTGACCCCTCCACATCAAAAAAACCAGGGAACATTAACACATACTTTCAAAATACATGAGGCACAACACGAGGTGCAACATTTGGTGTGACTACAGCAGTGAATTCTACAGTTTAGCAGAATACATTGACTTGATCAACTGGCGCAGCAACACCCCAGTTAAACCAAACACTTCACACAAACAGTGTTCTGTGACTGTGCCACCTGCTGGTGTATACCATGGGCATCAAAGCCTGTACACCAACAGGAGCATCCAGGGTGTTCAGAATATCTGGTGAAAACACACCCATGACACAGACACTACTTTAAATGAAAACATCCTTTGAATTAAATCAGATACAAACCACAACAATGATGGGGAAGAAGTTTGCTCCAGGACGTGCCGACATTGGCAAATTGGGAAGAGACTGTCTAACCCCAGCAGATATTTCTAGCAGCACATGACCCGGTCTTTGGAGACACTGGGTGGAAACCAACTGGAATTGGTCAATCCTTCAGAGGAAAAGGGGCTAGAAAAAAGCAGAGGCAGCGTGTTCGCCCGCCCCGAATCTCGGGGCTTGGGTCGGCCCGCCGCGGACCTTTCACCGTCCGGCGCGGCCTGAAATAGGCCGTGGACCTTTCGCCGTCCAGCGGGGGCTTCAATGTCGGGAGCCCCGACCGCCCCAACGTGGCAACTCCAACAGCCTGACCTCGGGACAAGACGGCAGGGAAGAGAAAAGACATTCTGGCCTTCCATCACAGTGAGGAGGGACTGGAGGAGACTCACCGTGATGGATGTTTTTTTTTGTTTGGTGTTAGTTGTGATTGTATGTGTTATTGCATTTTTATTGATTATTCTCATTGGTCTTATTGTTCAACTGCGGGTAATGTTTCATTTCACTACACATTTATGTGTATGTGACAAATAAACGACTATTGACTATTGAAAATTGAGGCAATGCAGATGTATCCAAATCTGAGATTTTAAACCAACTGCAAAAACGACAGTACTTGGAAGAGGAGGATTAATAACGTAGCGAGACTCGGCCACAATATTAAACTCCACTTTCCCCGTAACAGGAGCCAACCGCAATGACTTTAACCGGGGAACATGGCTATGTCTAAACACAAAGTGCTGGAGGCATTCAGCAGTTCAGGCACAATCTGCCTGACCGCAAGTGGAATGGACAGATGACACCTCAGATCATGAACATCCCTCAGACTGATGAAAGAGAGTGAAAAGAGGCAGAGGCACGCAGGACAAAGCCAGCAAGTAAATAGGTGGATAGGTGCGAGGGGTGATGAGCATATGGATGGAGTCAGTGCCAAAGGCTTAAGGTGAAGAAAGCCAATGGAATGTTGGCCTTCATAACAAGAGGAGTCGAGTATAGCAGCAAAGAGGTCCTTCTGCAGTTGGACAGGGCCCAAGTGAGACCGCACCTGGAGTACTTTGTGCAGTTTTGGTCTCCAAATTTGAGGAAGGATATTCTTGCTATTGAGGGCGTGCAGCGCAGGTTTACTAGGTTAATTCCCGGAATGGCGGGACTGTCATCTGTTGAAAGACTGGAGCGACTAGGTTTGTATACACTGGAATTTAGAAGGATGAGAGGGGATCTTATCGAAACGTATGAAATTATTAAGGGGTTGGACACGTTGGAGGCAGGAAACATGTTGCCAATGTTGGGGGAGTCCAGAACCAGGGGCCACAGTTTAAGAATAAGGGGTTGGCCATTTAGAACAGAGATGAGGAAAAACCTTTTTCAGTCAGCGAGTTGTGAATCTGTGGCCAATTCTCTGAATACATTCAAGAGAGAGCTAGATAGAGCTCTTAAGGATAGAGAGTCAGGGGTATGGGAAGGAAGCAGGAACGGGGTACTGATTGAGAATGATCAGCCATGATCACTTTCAATGGCGGTGCTGGCTCGAAGGGCCGAATGGCCTCCTCCTGCACCTATTGTCTATTGTGAAAGGGACAAAATGCCAAATAAGGAGAGCACTGAGCGTACATCGGAAAGGAAAAGACTTGGGTTAGTGAGGTTAATGTGGCAGTCAGGTGGTGGAGAATGTTCACACCAGGGTGGGGAGTGAAGGGGAAGAGGGGCTTTCCCTCGTCAGTACGCTCATCGCCCATCTACTTGGCCCATATTTCCCCTTTACCTTCCCGCCCCACCTCCCTCCGGCTTTACATTTCACAGCTCTTGTCCTTGTCAGACAAGTTTTATCACTTTCACCTTCAGCCTTTGTCACCTACTCGACCCATCTGCCCATCACCCACTCACCTGTATCCACCCATTACCTGTCAGGCAGTGCCCCACCCCCACCACATTTCCAGCTTTCTCCCGTATTCCAGTCTGAAGGCCCCTGACCCGATAAGTCATCTGTCCATTTCTTCAGAGGTTGTCAAACCCCCCCCCCCATGTTCCTCCAGCACTTATTTACTTATCTACTTTCATCGCGAGTTATTTACTCACGAATCAAGCATGGGGTGGCATGGTGGCGCAGCTGTAGAGTTGCTGCCTTCCATCATAAGCATGCTTTCAGCCAAATATGTTTTGCAACATACGAGGAATTTCATTTGCCTTAGTCATACCAATAAAAAGCAATAGAACACAAAAAATACGTTTTCACATGAACATCCACCCAGTGACTGCTCCGCATTCCTCACTGCAATGGAAGTAACAAGAGAAACGTCACTTCCCTTCTTTGTCCTCCACGGTCTGGGGCCTCGAGCCTCCCGTTGACGGGCCGATCTTCGCTTCCAAAGCCGGCGGTCGGGCCCTCCGCATCGGGGCGACCGAGCTCACCGCGCAGGGCGATCGGATCCTGGTCGAAGTCTCAAAGTCAGTCTCGAGCGAGGCCGCCAGCTCCATGATGCGAGGCCGCGGAGCGACCGGACATACGATCTGGAAATCAAGGTAAGACACTGAAAAAAGTTTCCCCTGACCCCTCCACATCAAAAAAACCAGGGAACATTAACACATACTTTCAAAATACATGAGGCACAACACGAGGTGCAACATTTGGTGTGACTACAGCAGTGAATTCTACAGTTTAGCAGAATACATTGACTTGATCAACTGGCGCAGCAACACCCCAGTTAAACCAAACACTTCACACAAACAGTGTTCTGTGACTGTGCCACCTGCTGGTGTATACCATGGGCATCAAAGCCTGTACACCAACAGGAGCATCCAGGGTGTTCAGAATATCTGGTGAAAACACACCCATGACACAGACACTACTTTAAATGAAAACATCCTTTGAATTAAATCAGCTACAAACCACAACAACAATGATGGGGAAGAAGTTTGCTCCAGGACGTGCCGACATTGGCAAATTGGGAAGACACTGTCTAACCCCAGCAGATATTTCTAGCAGCACATGACCCGGTCTTTGGAGACACTGGGTGGAAACCAACTGGAATTGGTCAATCCTTCAGAGGAAAAGGGGCTAGAAAAAAGCAGAGGCAGCGTGTTCGCCCGCCCCGAATCTCGGGGCTTGGGTCGGCCCGCCGCGGACCTTTCACCGTCCGGCGCGGCCTGAAATAGGCCGTGGACCTTTCGCCGTCCAGCGGGGGCTTCAATGTCGGGAGCCCCGACCGCCCCAACGTGGCAACTCCAACAGCCTGACCTCGGGACAAGACGGCAGGGAAGAGAAAAGACATTCTGGCCTTCCATCACAGTGAGGAGGGACTGGAGGAGACTCACCGTGATGGATGTTTTTTTTTGTTTGGTGTTAGTTGTGATTGTATGTGTTATTGCATTTTTATTGATTATTCTCATTGGTCTTATTGTTCAACTGCGGGTAATGTTTCATTTCACTACACATTTATGTGTATGTGACAAATAAACGACTATTGACTATTGAAAATTGAGGCAATGCAGATGTATCCAAATCTGAGATTTTAAACCAACTGCAAAAACGACAGTACTTGGAAGGGGAGGATTAATAACGTAGCGAGACTCGGCCACAATATTAAACTCCACTTTCCCCGTAACAGGAGCCAACCGCAATGACTTTAACCGGGGAACATGGCTATGTCTAAACACAAAGTGCTGGAGGCATTCAGCAGTTCAGGCACAATCTGCCTGACCGCAAGTGGAATGGACAGATGACACCTCAGATCATGAACATCCCTCAGACTGATGAAAGAGAGTGAAAAGAGGCAGAGGCACGCAGGACAAAGCCAGCAAGTAAATAGGTGGATAGGTGCGAGGGGTGATGAGCATATGGATGGAGTCAGTGCCAAAGGCTTAAGGTGAAGAAAGCCAATGGAATGTTGGCCTTCATAACAAGAGGAGTCGAGTATAGCAGCAAAGAGGTCCTTCTGCAGTTGGACAGGGCCCAAGTGAGACCGCACCTGGAGTACTTTGTGCAGTTTTGGTCTCCAAATTTGAGGAAGGATATTCTTGCTATTGAGGGCGTGCAGCGCAGGTTTACTAGGTTAATTCCCGGAATGGCGGGACTGTCATATGTTGAAAGACTGGAGCGACTAGGTTTGTATACACTGGAATTTAGAAGGATGAGAGGGGATCTTATCGAAACGTATGAAATTATTAAGGGGTTGGACACGTTGGAGGCAGGAAACATGTTGCCAATGTTGGGGGAGTCCAGAACCAGGGGCCACAGTTTAAGAATAAGGGGTTGGCCATTTAGAACAGAGATGAGGAAAAACCTTTTTCAGTCAGCGAGTTGTGAATCTGTGGCCAATTCTCTGAA
This sequence comes from Rhinoraja longicauda, assembly GCF_053455715.1. Classification (NCBI taxonomy): domain Eukaryota; kingdom Metazoa; phylum Chordata; class Chondrichthyes; order Rajiformes; family Arhynchobatidae; genus Rhinoraja; species Rhinoraja longicauda. The sequence goes on from NW_027601449.1 coordinate 63,263, forward strand.
TACATTCAAGAGAGAGCTAGATAGAGCTCTTAAGGATAGAGAGTCAGGGGTATGGGAAGGAAGCAGGAACGGGGTACTGATTGAGAATGATCAGCCATGATCACTTTCAATGGCGGTGCTGGCTCGAAGGGCCGAATGGCCTCCTCCTGCACCTATTGTCTATTGTGAAAGGGACAAAATGCCAAATAAGGAGAGCACTGAGCGTACATCGGAAAGGAAAAGACTTGGGTTAGTGAGGTTAATGTGGCAGTCAGGTGGTGGAGAATGTTCACACCAGGGTGGGGAGTGAAGGGGAAGAGGGGCTTTCCCTCGTCAGTACGCTCATCGCCCATCTACTTGGCCCATATTTCCCCTTTACCTTCCCGCCCCACCTCCCTCCGGCTTTACATTTCACAGCTCTTGTCCTTGTCAGACAAGTTTTATCACTTTCACCTTCAGCCTTTGTCACCTACTCGACCCATCTGCCCATCACCCACTCACCTGTATCCACCCATTACCTGTCAGGCAGTGCCCCACCCCCACCACATTTCCAGCTTTCTCCCGTATTCCAGTCTGAAGGCCCCTGACCCGATAAGTCATCTGTCCATTTCTTCAGAGGTTGTCAAACCCCCCCCCCATGTTCCTCCAGCACTTATTTACTTATCTACTTTCATCGCGAGTTATTTACTCACGAATCAAGCATGGGGTGGCATGGTGGCGCAGCTGTAGAGTTGCTGCCTTCCATCATAAGCATGCTTTCAGCCAAATATGTTTTGCAACATACGAGGAATTTCATTTGCCTTAGTCATACCAATAAAAAGCAATAGAACACAAAAAATACGTTTTCACATGAACATCCACCCAGTGACTGCTCCGCATTCCTCACTGCAATGGAAGTAACAAGAGAAACGTCACTTCCCTTCTTTGTCCTCCACGGTCTGGGGCCTCGAGCCTCCCGTTGACGGGCCGATCTTCGCTTCCAAAGCCGGCGGTCGGGCCCTCCGCATCGGGGCGACCGAGCTCACCGCGCAGGGCGATCGGATCCTGGTCGAAGTCTCAAAGTCAGTCTCGAGCGAGGCCGCCAGCTCCATGATGCGAGGCCGCGGAGCGACCGGACATACGATCTGGAAATCAAGGTAAGACACTGAAAAAAGTTTCCCCTGACCCCTCCACATCAAAAAAACCAGGGAACATTAACACATACTTTCAAAATACATGAGGCACAACACGAGGTGCAACATTTGGTGTGACTACAGCAGTGAATTCTACAGTTTAGCAGAATACATTGACTTGATCAACTGGCGCAGCAACACCCCAGTTAAACCAAACACTTCACACAAACAGTGTTCTGTGACTGTGCCACCTGCTGGTGTATACCATGGGCATCAAAGCCTGTACACCAACAGGAGCATCCAGGGTGTTCAGAATATCTGGTGAAAACACACCCATGACACAGACACTACTTTAAATGAAAACATCCTTTGAATTAAATCAGCTACAAACCACAACAACAATGATGGGGAAGAAGTTTGCTCCAGGACGTGCCGACATTGGCAAATTGGGAAGACACTGTCTAACCCCAGCAGATATTTCTAGCAGCACATGACCCGGTCTTTGGAGACACTGGGTGGAAACCAACTGGAATTGGTCAATCCTTCAGAGGAAAAGGGGCTAGAAAAAAGCAGAGGCAGCGTGTTCGCCCGCCCCGAATCTCGGGGCTTGGGTCGGCCCGCCGCGGACCTTTCACCGTCCGGCGCGGCCTGAAATAGGCCGTGGACCTTTCGCCGTCCAGCGGGGGCTTCAATGTCGGGAGCCCCGACCGCCCCAACGTGGCAACTCCAACAGCCTGACCTCGGGACAAGACGGCAGGGAAGAGAAAAGACATTCTGGCCTTCCATCACAGTGAGGAGGGACTGGAGGAGACTCACCGTGATGGATGTTTTTTTTTGTTTGGTGTTAGTTGTGATTGTATGTGTTATTGCATTTTTATTGATTATTCTCATTGGTCTTATTGTTCAACTGCGGGTAATGTTTCATTTCACTACACATTTATGTGTATGTGACAAATAAACGACTATTGACTATTGAAAATTGAGGCAATGCAGATGTATCCAAATCTGAGATTTTAAACCAACTGCAAAAACGACAGTACTTGGAAGGGGAGGATTAATAACGTAGCGAGACTCGGCCACAATATTAAACTCCACTTTCCCCGTAACAGGAGCCAACCGCAATGACTTTAACCGGGGAACATGGCTATGTCTAAACACAAAGTGCTGGAGGCATTCAGCAGTTCAGGCACAATCTGCCTGACCGCAAGTGGAATGGACAGATGACACCTCAGATCATGAACATCCCTCAGACTGATGAAAGAGAGTGAAAAGAGGCAGAGGCACGCAGGACAAAGCCAGCAAGTAAATAGGTGGATAGGTGCGAGGGGTGATGAGCATATGGATGGAGTCAGTGCCAAAGGCTTAAGGTGAAGAAAGCCAATGGAATGTTGGCCTTCATAACAAGAGGAGTCGAGTATAGCAGCAAAGAGGTCCTTCTGCAGTTGGACAGGGCCCAAGTGAGACCGCACCTGGAGTACTTTGTGCAGTTTTGGTCTCCAAATTTGAGGAAGGATATTCTTGCTATTGAGGGCGTGCAGCGCAGGTTTACTAGGTTAATTCCCGGAATGGCGGGACTGTCATATGTTGAAAGACTGGAGCGACTAGGTTTGTATACACTGGAATTTAGAAGGATGAGAGGGGATCTTATCGAAACGTATGAAATTATTAAGGGGTTGGACACGTTGGAGGCAGGAAACATGTTGCCAATGTTGGGGGAGTCCAGAACCAGGGGCCACAGTTTAAGAATAAGGGGTTGGCCATTTAGAACAGAGATGAGGAAAAACCTTTTTCAGTCAGCGAGTTGTGAATCTGTGGCCAATTCTCTGAATACATTCAAGAGAGAGCTAGATAGAGCTCTTAAGGATAGAGAGTCAGGGGTATGGGAAGGAAGCAGGAACGGGGTACTGATTGAGAATGATCAGCCATGATCACTTTCAATGGCGGTGCTGGCTCGAAGGGCCGAATGGCCTCCTCCTGCACCTATTGTCTATTGTGAAAGGGACAAAATGCCAAATAAGGAGAGCACTGAGCGTACATCGGAAAGGAAAAGACTTGGGTTAGTGAGGTTAATGTGGCAGTCAGGTGGTGGAGAATGTTCACACCAGGGTGGGGAGTGAAGGGGAAGAGGGGCTTTCCCTCGTCAGTACGCTCATCGCCCATCTACTTGGCCCATATTTCCCCTTTACCTTCCCGCCCCACCTCCCTCCGGCTTTACATTTCACAGCTCTTGTCCTTGTCAGACAAGTTTTATCACTTTCACCTTCAGCCTTTGTCACCTACTCGACCCATCTGCCCATCACCCACTCACCTGTATCCACCCATTACCTGTCAGGCAGTGCCCCACCCCCACCACATTTCCAGCTTTCTCCCGTATTCCAGTCTGAAGGCCCCTGACCCGATAAGTCATCTGTCCATTTCTTCAGAGGTTGTCAAACCCCCCCCCCATGTTCCTCCAGCACTTATTTACTTATCTACTTTCATCGCGAGTTATTTACTCACGAATCAAGCATGGGGTGGCATGGTGGCGCAGCTGTAGAGTTGCTGCCTTCCATCATAAGCATGCTTTCAGCCAAGTATGTTTTGCAACATACGAGGAATTTCATTTGCCTTAGTCATACCAATAAAAAGCAATAGAACACAAAAAATACGTTTTCACATGAACATCCACCCAGTGACTCCTCCGCATTCATCACTGCGGTGGAAGTAACAAGAGAAACGTCACTTCCCTTCTTTGTCCTCCCACGGTCGGGGGCCTCGAGCCTCCCGTTGACGGGCCGATCTTCGCTTCCAAAGCCGGCGGTCGGGCCCTCCGCATCGGGGCGACCGAGCTCACCGCGCCGGGCGATCGGATCCTGGTCGAAGTCTCAAAGTCAGTCTCGAGCGAGGCCGCCAGCTCCATGATGCGAGGCCGCGGAGCGACCGGACATACGATCTGGAAATCAAGGTAAGACACTGAAAAAAGTTTCCCCTGACCCCTCCACATCAAAAAAACCAGGGAACATTAACACATACTTTCAAAATACATGAGGCACAACACGAGGTGCAACATTTGGTGTGACTACAGCAGTGAATTCTACAGTTTAGCAGAATACATTGACTTGATCAACTGGCGCAGCAACACCCCAGTTAAACCAAACACTTCACACAAACAGTGTTCTGTGACTGTGCCACCTGCTGGTGTATACCATGGGCATCAAAGCCTGTACACCAACAGGAGCATCCAGGGTGTTCAGAATATCTGGTGAAAACACACCCATGACACAGACACTACTTTAAATGAAAACATCCTTTGAATTAAATCAGATACAAACCACAACAATGATGGGGAAGAAGTTTGCTCCAGGACGTGCCGACATTGGCAAATTGGGAAGAGACTGTCTAACCCCAGCAGATATTTCTAGCAGCACATGACCCGGTCTTTGGAGACACTGGGTGGAAACCAACTGGAATTGGTCAATCCTTCAGAGGAAAAGGGGCTAGAAAAAAGCAGAGGCAGCGTGTTCGCCCGCCCCGAATCTCGGGGCTTGGGTCGGCCCGCCGCGGACCTTTCACCGTCCGGCGCGGCCTGAAATAGGCCGTGGACCTTTCGCCGTCCAGCGGGGGCTTCAATGTCGGGAGCCCCGACCGCCCCAACGTGGCAACTCCAACAGCCTGACCTCGGGACAAGACGGCAGGGAAGAGAAAAGACATTCTGGCCTTCCATCACAGTGAGGAGGGACTGGAGGAGACTCACCGTGATGGATGTTTTTTTTTGTTTGGTGTTAGTTGTGATTGTATGTGTTATTGCATTTTTATTGATTATTCTCATTGGTCTTATTGTTCAACTGCGGGTAATGTTTCATTTCACTACACATTTATGTGTATGTGACAAATAAACGACTATTGACTATTGAAAATTGAGGCAATGCAGATGTATCCAAATCTGAGATTTTAAACCAACTGCAAAAACGACAGTACTTGGAAGGGGAGGATTAATAACGTAGCGAGACTCGGCCACAATATTAAACTCCACTTTCCCCGTAACAGGAGCCAACCGCAATGACTTTAACCGGGGAACATGGCTATGTCTAAACACAAAGTGCTGGAGGCATTCAGCAGTTCAGGCACAATCTGCCTGACCGCAAGTGGAATGGACAGATGACACCTCAGATCATGAACATCCCTCAGACTGATGAAAGAGAGTGAAAAGAGGCAGAGGCACGCAGGACAAAGCCAGCAAGTAAATAGGTGGATAGGTGCGAGGGGTGATGAGCATATGGATGGAGTCAGTGCCAAAGGCTTAAGGTGAAGAAAGCCAATGGAATGTTGGCCTTCATAACAAGAGGAGTCGAGTATAGCAGCAAAGAGGTCCTTCTGCAGTTGGACAGGGCCCAAGTGAGACCGCACCTGGAGTACTTTGTGCAGTTTTGGTCTCCAAATTTGAGGAAGGATATTCTTGCTATTGAGGGCGTGCAGCGCAGGTTTACTAGGTTAATTCCCGGAATGGCGGGACTGTCATCTGTTGAAAGACTGGAGCGACTAGGTTTGTATACACTGGAATTTAGAAGGATGAGAGGGGATCTTATCGAAACGTATGAAATTATTAAGGGGTTGGACACGTTGGAGGCAGGAAACATGTTGCCAATGTTGGGGGAGTCCAGAACCAGGGGCCACAGTTTAAGAATAAGGGGTTGGCCATTTAGAACAGAGATGAGGAAAAACCTTTTTCAGTCAGCGAGTTGTGAATCTGTGGCCAATTCTCTGAATACATTCAAGAGAGAGCTAGATAGAGCTCTTAAGGATAGAGAGTCAGGGGTATGGGAAGGAAGCAGGAACGGGGTACTGATTGAGAATGATCAGCCATGATCACTTTCAATGGCGGTGCTGGCTCGAAGGGCCGAATGGCCTCCTCCTGCACCTATTGTCTATTGTGAAAGGGACAAAATGCCAAATAAGGAGAGCACTGAGCGTACATCGGAAAGGAAAAGACTTGGGTTAGTGAGGTTAATGTGGCAGTCAGGTGGTGGAGAATGTTCACACCAGGGTGGGGAGTGAAGGGGAAGAGGGGCTTTCCCTCGTCAGTACGCTCATCGCCCATCTACTTGGCCCATATTTCCCCTTTACCTTCCCGCCCCACCTCCCTCCGGCTTTACATTTCACAGCTCTTGTCCTTGTCAGACAAGTTTTATCACTTTCACCTTCAGCCTTTGTCACCTACTCGACCCATCTGCCCATCACCCACTCACCTGTATCCACCCATTACCTGTCAGGCAGTGCCCCACCCCCACCACATTTCCAGCTTTCTCCCGTATTCCAGTCTGAAGGCCCCTGACCCGATAAGTCATCTGTCCATTTCTTCAGAGGTTCTCAAACCCCCCCCCCATGTTCCTCCAGCACTTATTTACTTATCTACTTTCATCGCGAGTTATTTACTCACGAATCAAGCATGGGGTGGCATGGTGGCGCAGCTGTAGAGTTGCTGCCTTCCATCATAAGCATGCTTTCAGCCAAATATGTTTTGCAACATACGAGGAATTTCATTTGCCTTAGTCATACCAATAAAAAGCAATAGAACACAAAAAATACGTTTTCACATGAACATCCACCCAGTGACTGCTCCGCATTCCTCACTGCAATGGAAGTAACAAGAGAAACGTCACTTCCCTTCTTTGTCCTCCACGGTCTGGGGCCTCGAGCCTCCCGTTGACGGGCCGATCTTCGCTTCCAAAGCCGGCGGTCGGGCCCTCCGCATCGGGGCGACCGAGCTCACCGCGCAGGGCGATCGGATCCTGGTCGAAGTCTCAAAGTCAGTCTCGAGCGAGGCCGCCAGCTCCATGATGCGAGGCCGCGGAGCGACCGGACATACGATCTGGAAATCAAGGTAAGACACTGAAAAAAGTTTCCCCTGACCCCTCCACATCAAAAAAACCAGGGAACATTAACACATACTTTCAAAATACATGAGGCACAACACGAGGTGCAACATTTGGTGTGACTACAGCAGTGAATTCTACAGTTTAGCAGAATACATTGACTTGATCAACTGGCGCAGCAACACCCCAGTTAAACCAAACACTTCACACAAACAGTGTTCTGTGACTGTGCCACCTGCTGGTGTATACCATGGGCATCAAAGCCTGTACACCAACAGGAGCATCCAGGGTGTTCAGAATATCTGGTGAAAACACACCCATGACACAGACACTACTTTAAATGAAAACATCCTTTGAATTAAATCAGCTACAAACCACAACAACAATGATGGGGAAGAAGTTTGCTCCAGGACGTGCCGACATTGGCAAATTGGGAAGACACTGTCTAACCCCAGCAGATATTTCTAGCAGCACATGACCCGGTCTTTGGAGACACTGGGTGGAAACCAACTGGAATTGGTCAATCCTTCAGAGGAAAAGGGGCTAGAAAAAAGCAGAGGCAGCGTGTTCGCCCGCCCCGAATCTCGGGGCTTGGGTCGGCCCGCCGCGGACCTTTCACCGTCCGGCGCGGCCTGAAATAGGCCGTGGACCTTTCGCCGTCCAGCGGGGGCTTCAATGTCGGGAGCCCCGACCGCCCCAACGTGGCAACTCCAACAGCCTGACCTCGGGACAAGACGGCAGGGAAGAGAAAAGACATTCTGGCCTTCCATCACAGTGAGGAGGGACTGGAGGAGACTCACCGTGATGGATGTTTTTTTTTGTTTGGTGTTAGTTGTGATTGTATGTGTTATTGCATTTTTATTGATTATTCTCATTGGTCTTATTGTTCAACTGCGGGTAATGTTTCATTTCACTACACATTTATGTGTATGTGACAAATAAACGACTATTGACTATTGAAAATTGAGGCAATGCAGATGTATCCAAATCTGAGATTTTAAACCAACTGCAAAAACGACAGTACTTGGAAGGGGAGGATTAATAACGTAGCGAGACTCGGCCACAATATTAAACTCCACTTTCCCCGTAACAGGAGCCAACCGCAATGACTTTAACCGGGGAACATGGCTATGTCTAAACACAAAGTGCTGGAGGCATTCAGCAGTTCAGGCACAATCTGCCTGACCGCAAGTGGAATGGACAGATGACACCTCAGATCATGAACATCCCTCAGACTGATGAAAGAGAGTGAAAAGAGGCAGAGGCACGCAGGACAAAGCCAGCAAGTAAATAGGTGGATAGGTGCGAGGGGTGATGAGCATATGGATGGAGTCAGTGCCAAAGGCTTAAGGTGAAGAAAGCCAATGGAATGTTGGCCTTCATAACAAGAGGAGTCGAGTATAGCAGCAAAGAGGTCCTTCTGCAGTTGGACAGGGCCCAAGTGAGACCGCACCTGGAGTACTTTGTGCAGTTTTGGTCTCCAAATTTGAGGAAGGATATTCTTGCTATTGAGGGCGTGCAGCGCAGGTTTACTAGGTTAATTCCCGGAATGGCGGGACTGTCATATGTTGAAAGACTGGAGCGACTAGGTTTGTATACACTGGAATTTAGAAGGATGAGAGGGGATCTTATCGAAACGTATGAAATTATTAAGGGGTTGGACACGTTGGAGGCAGGAAACATGTTGCCAATGTTGGGGGAGTCCAGAACCAGGGGCCACAGTTTAAGAATAAGGGGTTGGCCATTTAGAACAGAGATGAGGAAAAACCTTTTTCAGTCAGCGAGTTGTGAATCTGTGGCCAATTCTCTGAATACATTCAAGAGAGAGCTAGATAGAGCTCTTAAGGATAGAGAGTCAGGGGTATGGGAAGGAAGCAGGAACGGGGTACTGATTGAGAATGATCAGCCATGATCACTTTCAATGGCGGTGCTGGCTCGAAGGGCCGAATGGCCTCCTCCTGCACCTATTGTCTATTGTGAAAGGGACAAAATGCCAAATAAGGAGAGCACTGAGCGTACATCGGAAAGGAAAAGACTTGGGTTAGTGAGGTTAATGTGGCAGTCAGGTGGTGGAGAATGTTCACACCAGGGTGGGGAGTGAAGGGGAAGAGGGGCTTTCCCTCGTCAGTACGCTCATCGCCCATCTACTTGGCCCATATTTCCCCTTTACCTTCCCGCCCCACCTCCCTCCGGCTTTACATTTCACAGCTCTTGTCCTTGTCAGACAAGTTTTATCACTTTCACCTTCAGCCTTTGTCACCTACTCGACCCATCTGCCCATCACCCACTCACCTGTATCCACCCATTACCTGTCAGGCAGTGCCCCACCCCCACCACATTTCCAGCTTTCTCCCGTATTCCAGTCTGAAGGCCCCTGACCCGATAAGTCATCTGTCCATTTCTTCAGAGGTTGTCAAACCCCCCCCCCATGTTCCTCCAGCACTTATTTACTTATCTACTTTCATCGCGAGTTATTTACTCACGAATCAAGCATGGGGTGGCATGGTGGCGCAGCTGTAGAGTTGCTGCCTTCCATCATAAGCATGCTTTCAGCCAAATATGTTTTGCAACATACGAGGAATTTCATTTGCCTTAGTCATACCAATAAAAAGCAATAGAACACAAAAAATACGTTTTCACATGAACATCCACCCAGTGACTGCTCCGCATTCCTCACTGCAATGGAAGTAACAAGAGAAACGTCACTTCCCTTCTTTGTCCTCCACGGTCTGGGGCCTCGAGCCTCCCGTTGACGGGCCGATCTTCGCTTCCAAAGCCGGCGGTCGGGCCCTCCGCATCGGGGCGACCGAGCTCACCGCGCAGGGCGATCGGATCCTGGTCGAAGTCTCAAAGTCAGTCTCGAGCGAGGCCGCCAGCTCCATGATGCGAGGCCGCGGAGCGACCGGACATACGATCTGGAAATCAAGGTAAGACACTGAAAAAAGTTTCCCCTGACCCCTCCACATCAAAAAAACCAGGGAACATTAACACATACTTTCAAAATACATGAGGCACAACACGAGGTGCAACATTTGGTGTGACTACAGCAGTGAATTCTACAGTTTAGCAGAATACATTGACTTGATCAACTGGCGCAGCAACACCCCAGTTAAACCAAACACTTCACACAAACAGTGTTCTGTGACTGTGCCACCTGCTGGTGTATACCATGGGCATCAAAGCCTGTACACCAACAGGAGCATCCAGGGTGTTCAGAATATCTGGTGAAAACACACCCATGACACAGACATTACTTTAAATGAAAACATCCTTTGAATTAAATCAGCTACAAACCACAACAACAATGATGGGGAAGAAGTTTGCTCCAGGACGTGCCGACATTGGCAAATTGGGAAGACACTGTCTAACCCCAGCAGATATTTCTAGCAGCACATGACCCGGTCTTTGGAGACACTGGGTGGAAACCAACTGGAATTGGTCAATCCTTCAGAGGAAAAGGGGCTAGAAAAAAGCAGAGGCAGCGTGTTCGCCCGCCCCGAATCTCGGGGCTTGGGTCGGCCCGCCGCGGACCTTTCACCGTCCGGCGCGGCCTGAAATAGGCCGTGGACCTTTCGCCGTCCAGCGGGGGCTTCAATGTCGGGAGCCCCGACCGCCCCAACGTGGCAACTCCAACAGCCTGACCTCGGGACAAGACGGCAGGGAAGAGAAAAGACATTCTGGCCTTCCATCACAGTGAGGAGGGACTGGAGGAGACTCACCGTGATGGATGTTTTTTTTTGTTTGGTGTTAGTTGTGATTGTATGTGTTATTGCATTTTTATTGATTATTCTCATTGGTCTTATTGTTCAACTGCGGGTAATGTTTCATTTCACTACACATTTATGTGTATGTGACAAATAAACGACTATTGACTATTGAAAATTGAGGCAATGCAGATGTATCCAAATCTGAGATTTTAAACCAACTGCAAAAACGACAGTACTTGGAAGGGGAGGATTAATAACGTAGCGAGACTCGGCCACAATATTAAACTCCACTTTCCCCGTAACAGGAGCCAACCGCAATGACTTTAACCGGGGAACATGGCTATGTCTAAACACAAAGTGCTGGAGGCATTCAGCAGTTCAGGCACAATCTGCCTGACCGCAAGTGGAATGGACAGATGACACCTCAGATCATGAACATCCCTCAGACTGATGAAAGAGAGTGAAAAGAGGCAGAGGCACGCAGGACAAAGCCAGCAAGTAAATAGGTGGATAGGTGCGAGGGGTGATGAGCATATGGATGGAGTCAGTGCCAAAGGCTTAAGGTGAAGAAAGCCAATGGAATGTTGGCCTTCATAACAAGAGGAGTCGAGTATAGCAGCAAAGAGGTCCTTCTGCAGTTGGACAGGGCCCAAGTGAGACCGCACCTGGAGTACTTTGTGCAGTTTTGGTCTCCAAATTTGAGGAAGGATATTCTTGCTATTGAGGGCGTGCAGCGCAGGTTTACTAGGTTAATTCCCAGAATGGCGGGACTGTCATATGTTGAAAGACTGGAGCGACTAGGTTTGTATACACTGGAATTTAGAAGGATGAGAGGGGATCTTATCGAAACGTATGAAATTATTAAGGGGTTGGACACGTTGGAGGCAGGAAACATGTTGCCAATGTTGGGGGAGTCCAGAACCAGGGGCCACAGTTTAAGAATAAGGGGTTGGCCATTTAGAACAGAGATGAGGAAAAACCTTTTTCAGTCAGCGAGTTGTGAATCTGTGGCCAATTCTCTGAATACATTCAAGAGAGAGCTAGATAGAGCTCTTAAGGATAGAGAGTCAGGGGTATGGGAGGGAAGCAGGAACGGGGTACTGATTGAGAATGATCAGCCATGATCACTTTCAATGGCGGTGCTGGCTCGAAGGGCCGAATGGCCTCCTCCTGCACCTATTGTCTATTGTGAAAGGGACAAAATGCCAAATAAGGAGAGCACTGAGCGTACATCGGAAAGGAAAAGACTTGGGTTAGTGAGGTTAATGTGGCAGTCAGGTGGTGGAGAATGTTCACACCAGGGTGGGGAGTGAAGGGGAAGAGGGGCTTTCCCTCGTCAGTACGCTCATCGCCCATCTACTTGGCCCATATTTCCCCTTTACCTTCCCGCCCCACCTCCCTCCGGCTTTACATTTCACAGCTCTTGTCCTTGTCAGACAAGTTTTATCACTTTCACCTTCAGCCTTTGTCACCTACTCGACCCATCTGCCCATCACCCACTCACCTGTATCCACCCATTACCTGTCAGGCAGTGCCCCACCCCCACCACATTTCCAGCTTTCTCCCGTATTCCAGTCTGAAGGCCCCTGACCCGATAAGTCATCTGTCCATTTCTTCAGAGGTTGTCAAACCCCCCCCCCATGTTCCTCCAGCACTTATTTACTTATCTACTTTCATCGCGAGTTATTTACTCACGAATCAAGCATGGGGTGGCATGGTGGCGCAGCTGTAGAGTTGCTGCCTTCCATCATAAGCATGCTTTCAGCCAAGTATGTTTTGCAACATACGAGGAATTTCATTTGCCTTAGTCATACCAATAAAAAGCAATAGAACACAAAAAATACGTTTTCACATGAACATCCACCCAGTGACTCCTCCGCATTCATCACTGCGGTGGAAGTAACAAGAGAAACGTCACTTCCCTTCTTTGTCCTCCCACGGTCGGGGGCCTCGAGCCTCCCGTTGACGGGCCGATCTTCGCTTCCAAAGCCGGCGGTCGGGCCCTCCGCATCGGGGCGACCGAGCTCACCGCGCCGGGCGATCGGATCCTGGTCGAAGTCTCAAAGTCAGTCTCGAGCGAGGCCGCCAGCTCCATGATGCGAGGCCGCGGAGCGACCGGACATACGATCTGGAAATCAAGGTAAGACACTGAAAAAAGTTTCCCCTGACCCCTCCACATCAAAAAAACCAGGGAACATTAACACATACTTTCAAAATACATGAGGCACAACACGAGGTGCAACATTTGGTGTGACTACAGCAGTGAATTCTACAGTTTAGCAGAATACATTGACTTGATCAACTGGCGCAGCAACACCCCAGTTAAACCAAACACTTCACACAAACAGTGTTCTGTGACTGTGCCACCTGCTGGTGTATACCATGGGCATCAAAGCCTGTACACCAACAGGAGCATCCAGGGTGTTCAGAATATCTGGTGAAAACACACCCATGACACAGACACTACTTTAAATGAAAACATCCTTTGAATTAAATCAGATACAAACCACAACAATGATGGGGAAGAAGTTTGCTCCAGGACGTGCCGACATTGGCAAATTGGGAAGAGACTGTCTAACCCCAGCAGATATTTCTAGCAGCACATGACCCGGTCTTTGGAGACACTGGGTGGAAACCAACTGGAATTGGTCAATCCTTCAGAGGAAAAGGGGCTAGAAAAAAGCAGAGGCAGCGTGTTCGCCCGCCCCGAATCTCGGGGCTTGGGTCGGCCCGCCGCGGACCTTTCACCGTCCGGCGCGGCCTGAAATAGGCCGTGGACCTTTCGCCGTCCAGCGGGGGCTTCAATGTCGGGAGCCCCGACCGCCCCAACGTGGCAACTCCAACAGCCTGACCTCGGGACAAGACGGCAGGGAAGAGAAAAGACATTCTGGCCTTCCATCACAGTGAGGAGGGACTGGAGGAGACTCACCGTGATGGATGTTTTTTTTTGTTTGGTGTTAGTTGTGATTGTATGTGTTATTGCATTTTTATTGATTATTCTCATTGGTCTTATTGTTCAACTGCGGGTAATGTTTCATTTCACTACACATTTATGTGTATGTGACAAATAAACGACTATTGACTATTGAAAATTGAGGCAATGCAGATGTATCCAAATCTGAGATTTTAAACCAACTGCAAAAACGACAGTACTTGGAAGGGGAGGATTAATAACGTAGCGAGACTCGGCCACAATATTAAACTCCACTTTCCCCGTAACAGGAGCCAACCGCAATGACTTTAACCGGGGAACATGGCTATGTCTAAACACAAAGTGCTGGAGGCATTCAGCAGTTCAGGCACAATCTGCCTGACCGCAAGTGGAATGGACAGATGACACCTCAGATCATGAACATCCCTCAGACTGATGAAAGAGAGTGAAAAGAGGCAGAGGCACGCAGGACAAAGCCAGCAAGTAAATAGGTGGATAGGTGCGAGGGGTGATGAGCATATGGATGGAGTCAGTGCCAAAGGCTTAAGGTGAAGAAAGCCAATGGAATGTTGGCCTTCATAACAAGAGGAGTCGAGTATAGCAGCAAAGAGGTCCTTCTGCAGTTGGACAGGGCCCAAGTGAGACCGCACCTGGAGTACTTTGTGCAGTTTTGGTCTCCAAATTTGAGGAAGGATATTCTTGCTATTGAGGGCGTGCAGCGCAGGTTTACTAGGTTAATTCCCGGAATGGCGGGACTGTCATCTGTTGAAAGACTGGAGCGACTAGGTTTGTATACACTGGAATTTAGAAGGATGAGAGGGGATCTTATCGAAACGTATGAAATTATTAAGGGGTTGGACACGTTGGAGGCAGGAAACATGTTGCCAATGTTGGGGGAGTCCAGAACCAGGGGCCACAGTTTAAGAATAAGGGGTTGGCCATTTAGAACAGAGATGAGGAAAAACCTTTTTCAGTCAGCGAGTTGTGAATCTGTGGCCAATTCTCTGAATACATTCAAGAGAGAGCTAGATAGAGCTCTTAAGGATAGAGAGTCAGGGGTATGGGAAGGAAGCAGGAACGGGGTACTGATTGAGAATGATCAGCCATGATCACTTTCAATGGCGGTGCTGGCTCGAAGGGCCGAATGGCCTCCTCCTGCACCTATTGTCTATTGTGAAAGGGACAAAATGCCAAATAAGGAGAGCACTGAGCGTACATCGGAAAGGAAAAGACTTGGGTTAGTGAGGTTAATGTGGCAGTCAGGTGGTGGAGAATGTTCACACCAGGGTGGGGAGTGAAGGGGAAGAGGGGCTTTCCCTCGTCAGTACGCTCATCGCCCATCTACTTGGCCCATATTTCCCCTTTACCTTCCCGCCCCACCTCCCTCCGGCTTTACATTTCACAGCTCTTGTCCTTGTCAGACAAGTTTTATCACTTTCACCTTCAGCCTTTGTCACCTACTCGACCCATCTGCCCATCACCCACTCACCTGTATCCACCCATTACCTGTCAGGCAGTGCCCCACCCCCACCACATTTCCAGCTTTCTCCCGTATTCCAGTCTGAAGGCCCCTGACCCGATAAGTCATCTGTCCATTTCTTCAGAGGTTGTCAAACCCCCCCCCCCATGTTCCTCCAGCACTTATTTACTTATCTACTTTCATCGCGAGTTATTTACTCACGAATCAAGCATGGGGTGGCATGGTGGCGCAGCTGTAGAGTTGCTGCCTTCCATCATAAGCATGCTTTCAGCCAAGTATGTTTTGCAACATACGAGGAATTTCATTTGCCTTAGTCATACCAATAAAAAGCAATAGAACACAAAAAATACGTTTTCACATGAACATCCACCCAGTGACTCCTCCGCATTCATCACTGCGGTGGAAGTAACAAGAGAAACGTCACTTCCCTTCTTTGTCCTCCCACGGTCGGGGGCCTCGAGCCTCCCGTTGACGGGCCGATCTTCGCTTCCAAAGCCGGCGGTCGGGCCCTCCGCATCGGGGCGACCGAGCTCACCGCGCCGGGCGATCGGATCCTGGTCGAAGTCTCAAAGTCAGTCTCGAGCGAGGCCGCCAGCTCCATGATGCGAGGCCGCGGAGCGACCGGACATACGATCTGGAAATCAAGGTAAGACACTGAAAAAAGTTTCCCCTGACCCCTCCACATCAAAAAAACCAGGGAACATTAACACATACTTTCAAAATACATGAGGCACAACACGAGGTGCAACATTTGGTGTGACTACAGCAGTGAATTCTACAGTTTAGCAGAATACATTGACTTGATCAACTGGCGCAGCAACACCCCAGTTAAACCAAACACTTCACACAAACAGTGTTCTGTGACTGTGCCACCTGCTGGTGTATACCATGGGCATCAAAGCCTGTACACCAACAGGAGCATCCAGGGTGTTCAGAATATCTGGTGAAAACACACCCATGACACAGACATTACTTTAAATGAAAACATCCTTTGAATTAAATCAGCTACAAACCACAACAACAATGATGGGGAAGAAGTTTGCTCCAGGACGTGCCGACATTGGCAAATTGGGAAGACACTGTCTAACCCCAGCAGATATTTCTAGCAGCACATGACCCGGTCTTTGGAGACACTGGGTGGAAACCAACTGGAATTGGTCAATCCTTCAGAGGAAAAGGGGCTAGAAAAAAGCAGAGGCAGCGTGTTCGCCCGCCCCGAATCTCGGGGCTTGGGTCGGCCCGCCGCGGACCTTTCACCGTCCGGCGCGGCCTGAAATAGGCCGTGGACCTTTCGCCGTCCAGCGGGGGCTTCAATGTCGGGAGCCCCGACCGCCCCAACGTGGCAACTCCAACAGCCTGACCTCGGGACAAGACGGCAGGGAAGAGAAAAGACATTCTGGCCTTCCATCACAGTGAGGAGGGACTGGAGGAGACTCACCGTGATGGATGTTTTTTTTTGTTTGGTGTTAGTTGTGATTGTATGTGTTATTGCATTTTTATTGATTATTCTCATTGGTCTTATTGTTCAACTGCGGGTAATGTTTCATTTCACTACACATTTATGTGTATGTGACAAATAAACGACTATTGACTATTGAAAATTGAGGCAATGCAGATGTATCCAAATCTGAGATTTTAAACCAACTGCAAAAACGACAGTACTTGGAAGGGGAGGATTAATAACGTAGCGAGACTCGGCCACAATATTAAACTCCACTTTCCCCGTAACAGGAGCCAACCGCAATGACTTTAACCGGGGAACATGGCTATGTCTAAACACAAAGTGCTGGAGGCATTCAGCAGTTCAGGCACAATCTGCCTGACCGCAAGTGGAATGGACAGATGACACCTCAGATCAGGAACATCCCTCAGACTGATGAAAGAGAGTGAAAAGAGGCAGAGGCACGCAGGACAAAGCCAGCAAGTAAATAGGTGGATAGGTGCGAGGGGTGATGAGCATATGGATGGAGTCAGTGCCAAAGGCTTAAGGTGAAGAAAGCCAATGGAATGTTGGCCTTCATAACAAGAGGAGTCGAGTATAGCAGCAAAGAGGTCCTTCTGCAGTTGGACAGGGCCCAAGTGAGACCGCACCTGGAGTACTTTGTGCAGTTTTGGTCTCCAAATTTGAGGAAGGATATTCTTGCTATTGAGGGCGTGCAGCGCAGGTTTACTAGGTTAATTCCCGGAATGGCGGGACTGTCATCTGTTGAAAGACTGGAGCGACTAGGTTTGTATACACTGGAATTTAGAAGGATGAGAGGGGATCTTATCGAAACGTATGAAATTATTAAGGGGTTGGACACGTTGGAGGCAGGAAACATGTTGCCAATGTTGGGGGAGTCCAGAACCAGGGGCCACAGTTTAAGAATAAGGGGTTGGCCATTTAGAACAGAGATGAGGAAAAACCTTTTTCAGTCAGCGAGTTGTGAATCTGTGGCCAATTCTCTGAATACATTCAAGAGAGAGCTAGATAGAGCTCTTAAGGATAGAGAGTCAGGGGTATGGGAAGGAAGCAGGAACGGGGTACTGATTGAGAATGATCAGCCATGATCACTTTCAATGGCGGTGCTGGCTCGAAGGGCCGAATGGCCTCCTCCTGCACCTATTGTCTATTGTGAAAGGGACAAAATGCCAAATAAGGAGAGCACTGAGCGTACATCGGAAAGGAAAAGACTTGGGTTAGTGAGGTTAATGTGGCAGTCAGGTGGTGGAGAATGTTCACACCAGGGTGGGGAGTGAAGGGGAAGAGGGGCTTTCCCTCGTCAGTACGCTCATCGCCCATCTACTTGGCCCATATTTCCCCTTTACCTTCCCGCCCCACCTCCCTCCGGCTTTACATTTCACAGCTCTTGTCCTTGTCAGACAAGTTTTATCACTTTCACCTTCAGCCTTTGTCACCTACTCGACCCATCTGCCCATCACCCACTCACCTGTATCCACCCATTACCTGTCAGGCAGTGCCCCACCCCCACCACATTTCCAGCTTTCTCCCGTATTCCAGTCTGAAGGCCCCTGACCCGATAAGTCATCTGTCCATTTCTTCAGAGGTTGTCAAACCCCCCCCCCCATGTTCCTCCAGCACTTATTTACTTATCTACTTTCATCGCGAGTTATTTACTCACGAATCAAGCATGGGGTGGCATGGTGGCGCAGCTGTAGAGTTGCTGCCTTCCATCATAAGCATGCTTTCAGCCAAGTATGTTTTGCAACATACGAGGAATTTCATTTGCCTTAGTCATACCAATAAAAAGCAATAGAACACAAAAAATACGTTTTCACATGAACATCCACCCAGTGACTCCTCCGCATTCATCACTGCGGTGGAAGTAACAAGAGAAACGTCACTTCCCTTCTTTGTCCTCCCACGGTCGGGGGCCTCGAGCCTCCCGTTGACGGGCCGATCTTCGCTTCCAAAGCCGGCGGTCGGGCCCTCCGCATCGGGGCGACCGAGCTCACCGCGCCGGGCGATCGGATCCTGGTCGAAGTCTCAAAGTCAGTCTCGAGCGAGGCCGCCAGCTCCATGATGCGAGGCCGCGGAGCGACCGGACATACGATCTGGAAATCAAGGTAAGACACTGAAAAAAGTTTCCCCTGACCCCTCCACATCAAAAAAACCAGGGAACATTAACACATACTTTCAAAATACATGAGGCACAACACGAGGTGCAACATTTGGTGTGACTACAGCAGTGAATTCTACAGTTTAGCAGAATACATTGACTTGATCAACTGGCGCAGCAACACCCCAGTTAAACCAAACACTTCACACAAACAGTGTTCTGTGACTGTGCCACCTGCTGGTGTATACCATGGGCATCAAAGCCTGTACACCAACAGGAGCATCCAGGGTGTTCAGAATATCTGGTGAAAACACACCCATGACACAGACATTACTTTAAATGAAAACATCCTTTGAATTAAATCAGCTACAAACCACAACAACAATGATGGGGAAGAAGTTTGCTCCAGGACGTGCCGACATTGGCAAATTGGGAAGACACTGTCTAACCCCAGCAGATATTTCTAGCAGCACATGACCCGGTCTTTGGAGACACTGGGTGGAAACCAACTGGAATTGGTCAATCCTTCAGAGGAAAAGGGGCTAGAAAAAAGCAGAGGCAGCGTGTTCGCCCGCCCCGAATCTCGGGGCTTGGGTCGGCCCGCCGCGGACCTTTCACCGTCCGGCGCGGCCTGAAATAGGCCGTGGACCTTTCGCCGTCCAGCGGGGGCTTCAATGTCGGGAGCCCCGACCGCCCCAACGTGGCAACTCCAACAGCCTGACCTCGGGACAAGACGGCAGGGAAGAGAAAAGACATTCTGGCCTTCCATCACAGTGAGGAGGGACTGGAGGAGACTCACCGTGATGGATGTTTTTTTTTGTTTGGTGTTAGTTGTGATTGTATGTGTTATTGCATTTTTATTGATTATTCTCATTGGTCTTATTGTTCAACTGCGGGTAATGTTTCATTTCACTACACATTTATGTGTATGTGACAAATAAACGACTATTGACTATTGAAAATTGAGGCAATGCAGATGTATCCAAATCTGAGATTTTAAACCAACTGCAAAAACGACAGTACTTGGAAGGGGAGGATTAATAACGTAGCGAGACTCGGCCACAATATTAAACTCCACTTTCCCCGTAACAGGAGCCAACCGCAATGACTTTAACCGGGGAACATGGCTATGTCTAAACACAAAGTGCTGGAGGCATTCAGCAGTTCAGGCACAATCTGCCTGACCGCAAGTGGAATGGACAGATGACACCTCAGATCAGGAACATCCCTCAGACTGATGAAAGAGAGTGAAAAGAGGCAGAGGCACGCAGGACAAAGCCAGCAAGTAAATAGGTGGATAGGTGCGAGGGGTGATGAGCATATGGATGGAGTCAGTGCCAAAGGCTTAAGGTGAAGAAAGCCAATGGAATGTTGGCCTTCATAACAAGAGGAGTCGAGTATAGCAGCAAAGAGGTCCTTCTGCAGTTGGACAGGGCCCAAGTGAGACCGCACCTGGAGTACTTTGTGCAGTTTTGGTCTCCAAATTTGAGGAAGGATATTCTTGCTATTGAGGGCGTGCAGCGCAGGTTTACTAGGTTAATTCCCGGAATGGCGGGACTGTCATCTGTTGAAAGACTGGAGCGACTAGGTTTGTATACACTGGAATTTAGAAGGATGAGAGGGGATCTTATCGAAACGTATGAAATTATTAAGGGGTTGGACACGTTGGAGGCAGGAAACATGTTGCCAATGTTGGGGGAGTCCAGAACCAGGGGCCACAGTTTAAGAATAAGGGGTTGGCCATTTAGAACAGAGATGAGGAAAAACCTTTTTCAGTCAGCGAGTTGTGAATCTGTGGCCAATTCTCTGAATACATTCAAGAGAGAGCTAGATAGAGCTCTTAAGGATAGAGAGTCAGGGGTATGGGAAGGAAGCAGGAACGGGGTACTGATTGAGAATGATCAGCCATGATCACTTTCAATGGCGGTGCTGGCTCGAAGGGCCGAATGGCCTCCTCCTGCACCTATTGTCTATTGTGAAAGGGACAAAATGCCAAATAAGGAGAGCACTGAGCGTACATCGGAAAGGAAAAGACTTGGGTTAGTGAGGTTAATGTGGCAGTCAGGTGGTGGAGAATGTTCACACCAGGGTGGGGAGTGAAGGGGAAGAGGGGCTTTCCCTCGTCAGTACGCTCATCGCCCATCTACTTGGCCCATATTTCCCCTTTACCTTCCCGCCCCACCTCCCTCCGGCTTTACATTTCACAGCTCTTGTCCTTGTCAGACAAGTTTTATCACTTTCACCTTCAGCCTTTGTCACCTACTCGACCCATCTGCCCATCACCCACTCACCTGTATCCACCCATTACCTGTCAGGCAGTGCCCCACCCCCACCACATTTCCAGCTTTCTCCCGTATTCCAGTCTGAAGGCCCCTGACCCGATAAGTCATCTGTCCATTTCTTCAGAGGTTGTCAAACCCCCCCCCCATGTTCCTCCAGCACTTATTTACTTATCTACTTTCATCGCGAGTTATTTACTCACGAATCAAGCATGGGGTGGCATGGTGGCGCAGCTGTAGAGTTGCTGCCTTCCATCATAAGCATGCTTTCAGCCAAGTATGTTTTGCAACATACGAGGAATTTCATTTGCCTTAGTCATACCAATAAAAAGCAATAGAACACAAAAAATACGTTTTCACATGAACATCCACCCAGTGACTCCTCCGCATTCATCACTGCGGTGGAAGTAACAAGAGAAACGTCACTTCCCTTCTTTGTCCTCCCACGGTCGGGGGCCTCGAGCCTCCCGTTGACGGGCCGATCTTCGCTTCCAAAGCCGGCGGTCGGGCCCTCCGCATCGGGGCGACCGAGCTCACCGCGCCGGGCGATCGGATCCTGGTCGAAGTCTCAAAGTCAGTCTCGAGCGAGGCCGCCAGCTCCATGATGCGAGGCCGCGGAGCGACCGGACATACGATCTGGAAATCAAGGTAAGACACTGAAAAAAGTTTCCCCTGACCCCTCCACATCAAAAAAACCAGGGAACATTAACACATACTTTCAAAATACATGAGGCACAACACGAGGTGCAACATTTGGTGTGACTACAGCAGTGAATTCTACAGTTTAGCAGAATACATTGACTTGATCAACTGGCGCAGCAACACCCCAGTTAAACCAAACACTTCACACAAACAGTGTTCTGTGACTGTGCCACCTGCTGGTGTATACCATGGGCATCAAAGCCTGTACACCAACAGGAGCATCCAGGGTGTTCAGAATATCTGGTGAAAACACACCCATGACACAGACATTACTTTAAATGAAAACATCCTTTGAATTAAATCAGCTACAAACCACAACAACAATGATGGGGAAGAAGTTTGCTCCAGGACGTGCCGACATTGGCAAATTGGGAAGACACTGTCTAACCCCAGCAGATATTTCTAGCAGCACATGACCCGGTCTTTGGAGACACTGGGTGGAAACCAACTGGAATTGGTCAATCCTTCAGAGGAAAAGGGGCTAGAAAAAAGCAGAGGCAGCGTGTTCGCCCGCCCCGAATCTCGGGGCTTGGGTCGGCCCGCCGCGGACCTTTCACCGTCCGGCGCGGCCTGAAATAGGCCGTGGACCTTTCGCCGTCCAGCGGGGGCTTCAATGTCGGGAGCCCCGACCGCCCCAACGTGGCAACTCCAACAGCCTGACCTCGGGACAAGACGGCAGGGAAGAGAAAAGACATTCTGGCCTTCCATCACAGTGAGGAGGGACTGGAGGAGACTCACCGTGATGGATGTTTTTTTTTGTTTGGTGTTAGTTGTGATTGTATGTGTTATTGCATTTTTATTGATTATTCTCATTGGTCTTATTGTTCAACTGCGGGTAATGTTTCATTTCACTACACATTTATGTGTATGTGACAAATAAACGACTATTGACTATTGAAAATTGAGGCAATGCAGATGTATCCAAATCTGAGATTTTAAACCAACTGCAAAAACGACAGTACTTGGAAGGGGAGGATTAATAACGTAGCGAGACTCGGCCACAATATTAAACTCCACTTTCCCCGTAACAGGAGCCAACCGCAATGACTTTAACCGGGGAACATGGCTATGTCTAAACACAAAGTGCTGGAGGCATTCAGCAGTTCAGGCACAATCTGCCTGACCGCAAGTGGAATGGACAGATGACACCTCAGATCATGAACATCCCTCAGACTGATGAAAGAGAGTGAAAAGAGGCAGAGGCACGCAGGACAAAGCCAGCAAGTAAATAGGTGGATAGGTGCGAGGGGTGATGAGCATATGGATGGAGTCAGTGCCAAAGGCTTAAGGTGAAGAAAGCCAATGGAATGTTGGCCTTCATAACAAGAGGAGTCGAGTATAGCAGCAAAGAGGTCCTTCTGCAGTTGGACAGGGCCCAAGTGAGACCGCACCTGGAGTACTTTGTGCAGTTTTGGTCTCCAAATTTGAGGAAGGATATTCTTGCTATTGAGGGCGTGCAGCGCAGGTTTACTAGGTTAATTCCCGGAATGGCGGGACTGTCATCTGTTGAAAGACTGGAGCGACTAGGTTTGTATACACTGGAATTTAGAAGGATGAGAGGGGATCTTATCGAAACGTATGAAATTATTAAGGGGTTGGACACGTTGGAGGCAGGAAACATGTTGCCAATGTTGGGGGAGTCCAGAACCAGGGGCCACAGTTTAAGAATAAGGGGTTGGCCATTTAGAACAGAGATGAGGAAAAACCTTTTTCAGTCAGCGAGTTGTGAATCTGTGGCCAATTCTCTGAATACATTCAAGAGAGAGCTAGATAGAGCTCTTAAGGATAGAGAGTCAGGGGTATGGGAAGGAAGCAGGAACGGGGTACTGATTGAGAATGATCAGCCATGATCACTTTCAATGGCGGTGCTGGCTCGAAGGGCCGAATGGCCTCCTGCACCTATTGTCTATTGTGAAAGGGACAAAATGCCAAATAAGGAGAGCACTGAGCGTACATCGGAAAGGAAAAGACTTGGGTTAGTGAGGTTAATGTGGCAGTCAGGTGGTGGAGAATGTTCACACCAGGGTGGGGAGTGAAGGGGAAGAGGGGCTTTCCCTCGTCAGTACGCTCATCGCCCATCTACTTGGCCCATATTTCCCCTTTACCTTCCCGCCCCACCTCCCTCCGGCTTTACATTTCACAGCTCTTGTCCTTGTCAGACAAGTTTTATCACTTTCACCTTCAGCCTTTGTCACCTACTCGACCCATCTGCCCATCACCCACTCACCTGTATCCACCCATTACCTGTCAGGCAGTGCCCCACCCCCACCACATTTCCAGCTTTCTCCCGTATTCCAGTCTGAAGGCCCCTGACCCGATAAGTCATCTGTCCATTTCTTCAGAGGTTGTCAAACCCCCCCCCCATGTTCCTCCAGCACTTATTTACTTATCTACTTTCATCGCGAGTTATTTACTCACGAATCAAGCATGGGGTGGCATGGTGGCGCAGCTGTAGAGTTGCTGCCTTCCATCATAAGCATGCTTTCAGCCAAATATGTTTTGCAACATACGAGGAATTTCATTTGCCTTAGTCATACCAATAAAAAGCAATAGAACACAAAAAATACGTTTTCACATGAACATCCACCCAGTGACTCCTCCGCATTCATCACTGCGGTGGAAGTAACAAGAGAAACGTCACTTCCCTTCTTTGTCCTCCCACGGTCGGGGGCCTCGAGCCTCCCGTTGACGGGCCGATCTTCGCTTCCAAAGCCGGCGGTCGGGCCTTCCGCATCGGGGCGACCGAGCTCACCGCGCCGGGCGATCGGATCCTGGTCGAAGTCTCAAAGTCAGTCTCGAGCGAGGCCGCCAGCTCCATGATGCGAGGCCGCGGAGCGACCGGACATACGATCTGGAAATCAAGGTAAGACACTGAAAAAAGTTTCCCCTGACCCCTCCACATCAAAAAAACCAGGGAACATTAACACATACTTTCAAAATACATGAGGCACAACACGAGGTGCAACATTTGGTGTGACTACAGCAGTGAATTCTACAGTTTAGCAGAATACATTGACTTGATCAACTGGCGCAGCAACACCCCAGTTAAACCAAACACTTCACACAAACAGTGTTCTGTGACTGTGCCACCTGCTGGTGTATACCATGGGCATCAAAGCCTGTACACCAACAGGAGCATCCAGGGTGTTCAGAATATCTGGTGAAAACACACCCATGACACAGACATTACTTTAAATGAAAACATCCTTTGAATTAAATCAGCTACAAACCACAACAACAATGATGGGGAAGAAGTTTGCTCCAGGACGTGCCGACATTGGCAAATTGGGAAGACACTGTCTAACCCCAGCAGATATTTCTAGCAGCACATGACCCGGTCTTTGGAGACACTGGGTGGAAACCAACTGGAATTGGTCAATCCTTCAGAGGAAAAGGGGCTAGAAAAAAGCAGAGGCAGCGTGTTCGCCCGCCCCGAATCTCGGGGCTTGGGTCGGCCCGCCGCGGACCTTTCACCGTCCGGCGCGGCCTGAAATAGGCCGTGGACCTTTCGCCGTCCAGCGGGGGCTTCAATGTCGGGAGCCCCGACCGCCCCAACGTGGCAACTCCAACAGCCTGACCTCGGGACAAGACGGCAGGGAAGAGAAAAGACATTCTGGCCTTCCATCACAGTGAGGAGGGACTGGAGGAGACTCACCGTGATGGATGTTTTTTTTTGTTTGGTGTTAGTTGTGATTGTATGTGTTATTGCATTTTTATTGATTATTCTCATTGGTCTTATTGTTCAACTGCGGGTAATGTTTCATTTCACTACACATTTATGTGTATGTGACAAATAAACGACTATTGACTATTGAAAATTGAGGCAATGCAGATGTATCCAAATCTGAGATTTTAAACCAACTGCAAAAACGACAGTACTTGGAAGGGGAGGATTAATAACGTAGCGAGACTCGGCCACAATATTAAACTCCACTTTCCCCGTAACAGGAGCCAACCGCAATGACTTTAACCGGGGAACATGGCTATGTCTAAACACAAAGTGCTGGAGGCATTCAGCAGTTCAGGCACAATCTGCCTGACCGCAAGTGGAATGGACAGATGACACCTCAGATCATGAACATCCCTCAGACTGATGAAAGAGAGTGAAAAGAGGCAGAGGCACGCAGGACAAAGCCAGCAAGTAAATAGGTGGATAGGTGCGAGGGGTGATGAGCATATGGATGGAGTCAGTGCCAAAGGCTTAAGGTGAAGAAAGCCAATGGAATGTTGGCCTTCATAACAAGAGGAGTCGAGTATAGCAGCAAAGAGGTCCTTCTGCAGTTGGACAGGGCCCAAGTGAGACCGCACCTGGAGTACTTTGTGCAGTTTTGGTCTCCAAATTTGAGGAAGGATATTCTTGCTATTGAGGGCGTGCAGCGCAGGTTTACTAGGTTAATTCCCGGAATGGCGGGACTGTCATCTGTTGAAAGACTGGAGCGACTAGGTTTGTATACACTGGAATTTAGAAGGATGAGAGGGGATCTTATCGAAACGTATGAAATTATTAAGGGGTTGGACACGTTGGAGGCAGGAAACATGTTGCCAATGTTGGGGGAGTCCAGAACCAGGGGCCACAGTTTAAGAATAAGGGGTTGGCCATTTAGAACAGAGATGAGGAAAAACCTTTTTCAGTCAGCGAGTTGTGAATCTGTGGCCAATTCTCTGAATACATTCAAGAGAGAGCTAGATAGAGCTCTTAAGGATAGAGAGTCAGGGGTATGGGAAGGAAGCAGGAACGGGGTACTGATTGAGAATGATCAGCCATGATCACTTTCAATGGCGGTGCTGGCTCGAAGGGCCGAATGGCCTCCTCCTGCACCTATTGTCTATTGTGAAAGGGACAAAATGCCAAATAAGGAGAGCACTGAGCGTACATCGGAAAGGAAAAGACTTGGGTTAGTGAGGTTAATGTGGCAGTCAGGTGGTGGAGAATGTTCACACCAGGGTGGGGAGTGAAGGGGAAGAGGGGCTTTCCCTCGTCAGTACGCTCATCGCCCATCTACTTGGCCCATATTTCCCCTTTACCTTCCCGCCCCACCTCCCTCCGGCTTTACATTTCACAGCTCTTGTCCTTGTCAGACAAGTTTTATCACTTTCACCTTCAGCCTTTGTCACCTACTCGACCCATCTGCCCATCACCCACTCACCTGTATCCACCCATTACCTGTCAGGCAGTGCCCCACCCCCACCACATTTCCAGCTTTCTCCCGTATTCCAGTCTGAAGGCCCCTGACCCGATAAGTCATCTGTCCATTTCTTCAGAGGTTGTCAAACCCCCCCCCCATGTTCCTCCAGCACTTATTTACTTATCTACTTTCATCGCGAGTTATTTACTCACGAATCAAGCATGGGGTGGCATGGTGGCGCAGCTGTAGAGTTGCTGCCTTCCATCATAAGCATGCTTTCAGCCAAGTATGTTTTGCAACATACGAGGAATTTCATTTGCCTTAGTCATACCAATAAAAAGCAATAGAACACAAAAAATACGTTTTCACATGAACATCCACCCAGTGACTCCTCCGCATTCATCACTGCGGTGGAAGTAACAAGAGAAACGTCACTTCCCTTCTTTGTCCTCCCACGGTCGGGGGCCTCGAGCCTCCCGTTGACGGGCCGATCTTCGCTTCCAAAGCCGGCGGTCGGGCCCTCCGCATCGGGGCGACCGAGCTCACCGCGCCGGGCGATCGGATCCTGGTCGAAGTCTCAAAGTCAGTCTCGAGCGAGGCCGCCAGCTCCATGATGCGAGGCCGCGGAGCGACCGGACATACGATCTGGAAATCAAGGTAAGACACTGAAAAAAGTTTCCCCTGACCCCTCCACATCAAAAAAACCAGGGAACATTAACACATACTTTCAAAATACATGAGGCACAACACGAGGTGCAACATTTGGTGTGACTACAGCAGTGAATTCTACAGTTTAGCAGAATACATTGACTTGATCAACTGGCGCAGCAACACCCCAGTTAAACCAAACACTTCACACAAACAGTGTTCTGTGACTGTGCCACCTGCTGGTGTATACCATGGGCATCAAAGCCTGTACACCAACAGGAGCATCCAGGGTGTTCAGAATATCTGGTGAAAACACACCCATGACACAGACATTACTTTAAATGAAAACATCCTTTGAATTAAATCAGCTACAAACCACAACAACAATGATGGGGAAGAAGTTTGCTCCAGGACGTGCCGACATTGGCAAATTGGGAAGACACTGTCTAACCCCAGCAGATATTTCTAGCAGCACATGACCCGGTCTTTGGAGACACTGGGTGGAAACCAACTGGAATTGGTCAATCCTTCAGAGGAAAAGGGGCTAGAAAAAAGCAGAGGCAGCGTGTTCGCCCGCCCCGAATCTCGGGGCTTGGGTCGGCCCGCCGCGGACCTTTCACCGTCCGGCGCGGCCTGAAATAGGCCGTGGACCTTTCGCCGTCCAGCGGGGGCTTCAATGTCGGGAGCCCCGACCGCCCCAACGTGGCAACTCCAACAGCCTGACCTCGGGACAAGACGGCAGGGAAGAGAAAAGACATTCTGGCCTTCCATCACAGTGAGGAGGGACTGGAGGAGACTCACCGTGATGGATGTTTTTTTTTGTTTGGTGTTAGTTGTGATTGTATGTGTTATTGCATTTTTATTGATTATTCTCATTGGTCTTATTGTTCAACTGCGGGTAATGTTTCATTTCACTACACATTTATGTGTATGTGACAAATAAACGACTATTGACTATTGAAAATTGAGGCAATGCAGATGTATCCAAATCTGAGATTTTAAACCAAGTGCAAAAACGACAGTACTTGGAAGGGGAGGATTAATAACGTAGCGAGACTCGGCCACAATATTAAACTCCACTTTCCCCGTAACAGGAGCCAACCGCAATGACTTTAACCGGGGAACATGGCTATGTCTAAACACAAAGTGCTGGAGGCATTCAGCAGTTCAGGCACAATCTGCCTGACCGCAAGTGGAATGGACAGATGACACCTCAGATCATGAACATCCCTCAGACTGATGAAAGAGAGTGAAAAGAGGCAGAGGCACGCAGGACAAAGCCAGCAAGTAAATAGGTGGATAGGTGCGAGGGGTGATGAGCATATGGATGGAGTCAGTGCCAAAGGCTTAAGGTGAAGAAAGCCAATGGAATGTTGGCCTTCATAACAAGAGGAGTCGAGTATAGCAGCAAAGAGGTCCTTCTGCAGTTGGACAGGGCCCAAGTGAGACCGCACCTGGAGTACTTTGTGCAGTTTTGGTCTCCAAATTTGAGGAAGGATATTCTTGCTATTGAGGGCGTGCAGCGCAGGTTTACTAGGTTAATTCCCGGAATGGCGGGACTGTCATATGTTGAAAGACTGGAGCGACTAGGTTTGTATACACTGGAATTTAGAAGGATGAGAGGGGATCTTATCGAAACGTATGAAATTATTAAGGGGTTGGACACGTTGGAGGCAGGAAACATGTTGCCAATGTTGGGGGAGTCCAGAACCAGGGGCCACAGTTTAAGAATAAGGGGTTGGCCATTTAGAACAGAGATGAGGAAAAACCTTTTTCAGTCAGCGAGTTGTGAATCTGTGGCCAATTCTCTGAATACATTCAAGAGAGAGCTAGATAGAGCTCTTAAGGATAGAGAGTCAGGGGTATGGGAGGGAAGCAGGAACGGGGTACTGATTGAGAATGATCAGCCATGATCACTTTCAATGGCGGTGCTGGCTCGAAGGGCCGAATGGCCTCCTCCTGCACCTATTGTCTATTGTGAAAGGGACAAAATGCCAAATAAGGAGAGCACTGAGCGTACATCGGAAAGGAAAAGACTTGGGTTAGTGAGGTTAATGTGGCAGTCAGGTGGTGGAGAATGTTCACACCAGGGTGGGGAGTGAAGGGGAAGAGGGGCTTTCCCTCGTCAGTACGCTCATCGCCCATCTACTTGGCCCATATTTCCCCTTTACCTTCCCGCCCCACCTCCCTCCGGCTTTACATTTCACAGCTCTTGTCCTTGTCAGACAAGTTTTATCACTTTCACCTTCAGCCTTTGTCACCTACTCGACCCATCTGCCCATCACCCACTCACCTGTATCCACCCATTACCTGTCAGGCAGTGCCCCACCCCCACCACATTTCCAGCTTTCTCCCGTATTCCAGTCTGAAGGCCCCTGACCCGATAAGTCATCTGTCCATTTCTTCAGAGGTTGTCAAACCCCCCCCCCATGTTCCTCCAGCACTTATTTACTTATCTACTTTCATCGCGAGTTATTTACTCACGAATCAAGCATGGGGTGGCATGGTGGCGCAGCTGTAGAGTTGCTGCCTTCCATCATAAGCATGCTTTCAGCCAAGTATGTTTTGCAACATACGAGGAATTTCATTTGCCTTAGTCATACCAATAAAAAGCAATAGAACACAAAAAATACGTTTTCACATGAACATCCACCCAGTGACTCCTCCGCATTCATCACTGCGGTGGAAGTAACAAGAGAAACGTCACTTCCCTTCTTTGTCCTCCCACGGTCGGGGGCCTCGAGCCTCCCGTTGACGGGCCGATCTTCGCTTCCAAAGCCGGCGGTCGGGCCCTCCGCATCGGGGCGACCGAGCTCACCGCGCCGGGCGATCGGATCCTGGTCGAAGTCTCAAAGTCAGTCTCGAGCGAGGCCGCCAGCTCCATGATGCGAGGCCGCGGAGCGACCGGACATACGATCTGGAAATCAAGGTAAGACACTGAAAAAAGTTTCCCCTGACCCCTCCACATCAAAAAAACCAGGGAACATTAACACATACTTTCAAAATACATGAGGCACAACACGAGGTGCAACATTTGGTGTGACTACAGCAGTGAATTCTACAGTTTAGCAGAATACATTGACTTGATCAACTGGCGCAGCAACACCCCAGTTAAACCAAACACTTCACACAAACAGTGTTCTGTGACTGTGCCACCTGCTGGTGTATACCATGGGCATCAAAGCCTGTACACCAACAGGAGCATCCAGGGTGTTCAGAATATCTGGTGAAAACACACCCATGACACAGACATTACTTTAAATGAAAACATCCTTTGAATTAAATCAGCTACAAACCACAACAACAATGATGGGGAAGAAGTTTGCTCCAGGACGTGCCGACATTGGCAAATTGGGAAGACACTGTCTAACCCCAGCAGATATTTCTAGCAGCACATGACCCGGTCTTTGGAGACACTGGGTGGAAACCAACTGGAATTGGTCAATCCTTCAGAGGAAAAGGGGCTAGAAAAAAGCAGAGGCAGCGTGTTCGCCCGCCCCGAATCTCGGGGCTTGGGTCGGCCCGCCGCGGACCTTTCACCGTCCGGCGCGGCCTGAAATAGGCCGTGGACCTTTCGCCGTCCAGCGGGGGCTTCAATGTCGGGAGCCCCGACCGCCCCAACGTGGCAACTCCAACAGCCTGACCTCGGGACAAGACGGCAGGGAAGAGAAAAGACATTCTGGCCTTCCATCACAGTGAGGAGGGACTGGAGGAGACTCACCGTGATGGATGTTTTTTTTTGTTTGGTGTTAGTTGTGATTGTATGTGTTATTGCATTTTTATTGATTATTCTCATTGGTCTTATTGTTCAACTGCGGGTAATGTTTCATTTCACTACACATTTATGTGTATGTGACAAATAAACGACTATTGACTATTGAAAATTGAGGCAATGCAGATGTATCCAAATCTGAGATTTTAAACCAACTGCAAAAACGACAGTACTTGGAAGGGGAGGATTAATAACGTAGCGAGACTCGGCCACAATATTAAACTCCACTTTCCCCGTAACAGGAGCCAACCGCAATGACTTTAACCGGGGAACATGGCTATGTCTAAACACAAAGTGCTGGAGGCATTCAGCAGTTCAGGCACAATCTGCCTGACCGCAAGTGGAATGGACAGATGACACCTCAGATCAGGAACATCCCTCAGACTGATGAAAGAGAGTGAAAAGAGGCAGAGGCACGCAGGACAAAGCCAGCAAGTAAATAGGTGGATAGGTGCGAGGGGTGATGAGCATATGGATGGAGTCAGTGCCAAAGGCTTAAGGTGAAGAAAGCCAATGGAATGTTGGCCTTCATAACAAGAGGAGTCGAGTATAGCAGCAAAGAGGTCCTTCTGCAGTTGGACAGGGCCCAAGTGAGACCGCACCTGGAGTACTTTGTGCAGTTTTGGTCTCCAAATTTGAGGAAGGATATTCTTGCTATTGAGGGCGTGAAGCGCAGGTTTACTAGGTTAATTCCCGGAATGGCGGGACTGTCATATGTTGAAAGACTGGAGCGACTAGGTTTGTATACACTGGAATTTAGAAGGATGAGAGGGGATCTTATCGAAACGTATGAAATTATTAAGGGGTTGGACACGTTGGAGGCAGGAAACATGTTGCCAATGTTGGGGGAGTCCAGAACCAGGGGCCACAGTTTAAGAATAAGGGGTTGGCCATTTAGAACAGAGATGAGGAAAAACCTTTTTCAGTCAGCGAGTTGTGAATCTGTGGCCAATTCTCTGAATACATTCAAGAGAGAGCTAGATAGAGCTCTTAAGGATAGAGAGTCAGGGGTATGGGAAGGAAGCAGGAACGGGGTACTGATTGAGAATGATCAGCCATGATCACTTTCAATGGCGGTGCTGGCTCGAAGGGCCGAATGGCCTCCTCCTGCACCTATTGTCTATTGTGAAAGGGACAAAATGCCAAATAAGGAGAGCACTGAGCGTACATCGGAAAGGAAAAGACTTGGGTTAGTGAGGTTAATGTGGCAGTCAGGTGGTGGAGAATGTTCACACCAGGGTGGGGAGTGAAGGGGAAGAGGGGCTTTCCCTCGTCAGTACGCTCATCGCCCATCTACTTGGCCCATATTTCCCCTTTACCTTCCCGCCCCACCTCCCTCCGGCTTTACATTTCACAGCTCTTGTCCTTGTCAGACAAGTTTTATCACTTTCACCTTCAGCCTTTGTCACCTACTCGACCCATCTGCCCATCACCCACTCACCTGTATCCACCCATTACCTGTCAGGCAGTGCCCCACCCCCACCACATTTCCAGCTTTCTCCCGTATTCCAGTCTGAAGGCCCCTGACCCGATAAGTCATCTGTCCATTTCTTCAGAGGTTGTCAAACCCCCCCCCCATGTTCCTCCAGCACTTATTTACTTATCTACTTTCATCGCGAGTTATTTACTCACGAATCAAGCATGGGGTGGCATGGTGGCGCAGCTGTAGAGTTGCTGCCTTCCATCATAAGCATGCTTTCAGCCAAATATGTTTTGCAACATACGAGGAATTTCATTTGCCTTAGTCATACCAATAAAAAGCAATAGAACACAAAAAATACGTTTTCACATGAACATCCACCCAGTGACTGCTCCGCATTCCTCACTGCAATGGAAGTAACAAGAGAAACGTCACTTCCCTTCTTTGTCCTCCACGGTCTGGGGCCTCGAGCCTCCCGTTGACGGGCCGATCTTCGCTTCCAAAGCCGGCGGTCGGGCCCTCCGCATCGGGGCGACCGAGCTCACCGCGCAGGGCGATCGGATCCTGGTCGAAGTCTCAAAGTCAGTCTCGAGCGAGGCCGCCAGCTCCATGATGCGAGGCCGCGGAGCGACCGGACATACGATCTGGAAATCAAGGTAAGACACTGAAAAAAGTTTCCCCTGACCCCTCCACATCAAAAAAACCAGGGAACATTAACACATACTTTCAAAATACATGAGGCACAACACGAGGTGCAACATTTGGTGTGACTACAGCAGTGAATTCTACAGTTTAGCAGAATACATTGACTTGATCAACTGGCGCAGCAACACCCCAGTTAAACCAAACACTTCACACAAACAGTGTTCTGTGACTGTGCCACCTGCTGGTGTATACCATGGGCATCAAAGCCTGTACACCAACAGGAGCATCCAGGGTGTTCAGAATATCTGGTGAAAACACACCCATGACACAGACATTACTTTAAATGAAAACATCCTTTGAATTAAATCAGCTACAAACCACAACAACAATGATGGGGAAGAAGTTTGCTCCAGGACGTGCCGACATTGGCAAATTGGGAAGACACTGTCTAACCCCAGCAGATATTTCTAGCAGCACATGACCCGGTCTTTGGAGACACTGGGTGGAAACCAACTGGAATTGGTCAATCCTTCAGAGGAAAAGGGGCTAGAAAAAAGCAGAGGCAGCGTGTTCGCCCGCCCCGAATCTCGGGGCTTGGGTCGGCCCGCCGCGGACCTTTCACCGTCCGGCGCGGCCTGAAATAGGCCGTGGACCTTTCGCCGTCCAGCGGGGGCTTCAATGTCGGGAGCCCCGACCGCCCCAACGTGGCAACTCCAACAGCCTGACCTCGGGACAAGACGGCAGGGAAGAGAAAAGACATTCTGGCCTTCCATCACAGTGAGGAGGGACTGGAGGAGACTCACCGTGATGGATGTTTTTTTTTGTTTGGTGTTAGTTGTGATTGTATGTGTTATTGCATTTTTATTGATTATTCTCATTGGTCTTATTGTTCAACTGCGGGTAATGTTTCATTTCACTACACATTTATGTGTATGTGACAAATAAACGACTATTGACTATTGAAAATTGAGGCAATGCAGATGTATCCAAATCTGAGATTTTAAACCAACTGCAAAAACGACAGTACTTGGAAGGGGAGGATTAATAACGTAGCGAGACTCGGCCACAATATTAAACTCCACTTTCCCCGTAACAGGAGCCAACCGCAATGACTTTAACCGGGGAACATGGCTATGTCTAAACACAAAGTGCTGGAGGCATTCAGCAGTTCAGGCACAATCTGCCTGACCGCAAGTGGAATGGACAGATGACACCTCAGATCAGGAACATCCCTCAGACTGATGAAAGAGAGTGAAAAGAGGCAGAGGCACGCAGGACAAAGCCAGCAAGTAAATAGGTGGATAGGTGCGAGGGGTGATGAGCATATGGATGGAGTCAGTGCCAAAGGCTTAAGGTGAAGAAAGCCAATGGAATGTTGGCCTTCATAACAAGAGGAGTCGAGTATAGCAGCAAAGAGGTCCTTCTGCAGTTGGACAGGGCCCAAGTGAGACCGCACCTGGAGTACTTTGTGCAGTTTTGGTCTCCAAATTTGAGGAAGGATATTCTTGCTATTGAGGGCGTGCAGCGCAGGTTTACTAGGTTAATTCCCGGAATGGCGGGACTGTCATATGTTGAAAGACTGGAGCGACTAGGTTTGTATACACTGGAATTTAGAAGGATGAGAGGGGATCTTATCGAAACGTATGAAATTATTAAGGGGTTGGACACGTTGGAGGCAGGAAACATGTTGCCAATGTTGGGGGAGTCCAGAACCAGGGGCCACAGTTTAAGAATAAGGGGTTGGCCATTTAGAACAGAGATGAGGAAAAACCTTTTTCAGTCAGCGAGTTGTGAATCTGTGGCCAATTCTCTGAATACATTCAAGAGAGAGCTAGATAGAGCTCTTAAGGATAGAGAGTCAGGGGTATGGGAAGGAAGCAGGAACGGGGTACTGATTGAGAATGATCAGCCATGATCACTTTCAATGGCGGTGCTGGCTCGAAGGGCCGAATGGCCTCCTCCTGCACCTATTGTCTATTGTGAAAGGGACAAAATGCCAAATAAGGAGAGCACTGAGCGTACATCGGAAAGGAAAAGACTTGGGTTAGTGAGGTTAATGTGGCAGTCAGGTGGTGGAGAATGTTCACACCAGGGTGGGGAGTGAAGGGGAAGAGGGGCTTTCCCTCGTCAGTACGCTCATCGCCCATCTACTTGGCCCATATTTCCCCTTTACCTTCCCGCCCCACCTCCCTCCGGCTTTACATTTCACAGCTCTTGTCCTTGTCAGACAAGTTTTATCACTTTCACCTTCAGCCTTTGTCACCTACTCGACCCATCTGCCCATCACCCACTCACCTGTATCCACCCATTACCTGTCAGGCAGTGCCCCACCCCCACCACATTTCCAGCTTTCTCCCGTATTCCAGTCTGAAGGCCCCTGACCCGATAAGTCATCTGTCCATTTCTTCAGAGGTTGTCAAACCCCCCCCCCATGTTCCTCCAGCACTTATTTACTTATCTACTTTCATCGCGAGTTATTTACTCACGAATCAAGCATGGGGTGGCATGGTGGCGCAGCTGTAGAGTTGCTGCCTTCCATCATAAGCATGCTTTCAGCCAAGTATGTTTTGCAACATACGAGGAATTTCATTTGCCTTAGTCATACCAATAAAAAGCAATAGAACACAAAAAATACGTTTTCACATGAACATCCACCCAGTGACTCCTCCGCATTCATCACTGCGGTGGAAGTAACAAGAGAAACGTCACTTCCCTTCTTTGTCCTCCCACGGTCGGGGGCCTCGAGCCTCCCGTTGACGGGCCGATCTTCGCTTCCAAAGCCGGCGGTCGGGCCCTCCGCATCGGGGCGACCGAGCTCACCGCGCCGGGCGATCGGATCCTGGTCGAAGTCTCAAAGTCAGTCTCGAGCGAGGCCGCCAGCTCCATGATGCGAGGCCGCGGAGCGACCGGACATACGATCTGGAAATCAAGGTAAGACACTGAAAAAAGTTTCCCCTGACCCCTCCACATCAAAAAAACCAGGGAACATTAACACATACTTTCAAAATACATGAGGCACAACACGAGGTGCAACATTTGGTGTGACTACAGCAGTGAATTCTACAGTTTAGCAGAATACATTGACTTGATCAACTGGCGCAGCAACACCCCAGTTAAACCAAACACTTCACACAAACAGTGTTCTGTGACTGTGCCACCTGCTGGTGTATACCATGGGCATCAAAGCCTGTACACCAACAGGAGCATCCAGGGTGTTCAGAATATCTGGTGAAAACACACCCATGACACAGACATTACTTTAAATGAAAACATCCTTTGAATTAAATCAGCTACAAACCACAACAACAATGATGGGGAAGAAGTTTGCTCCAGGACGTGCCGACATTGGCAAATTGGGAAGACACTGTCTAACCCCAGCAGATATTTCTAGCAGCACATGACCCGGTCTTTGGAGACACTGGGTGGAAACCAACTGGAATTGGTCAATCCTTCAGAGGAAAAGGGGCTAGAAAAAAGCAGAGGCAGCGTGTTCGCCCGCCCCGAATCTCGGGGCTTGGGTCGGCCCGCCGCGGACCTTTCACCGTCCGGCGCGGCCTGAAATAGGCCGTGGACCTTTCGCCGTCCAGCGGGGGCTTCAATGTCGGGAGCCCCGACCGCCCCAACGTGGCAACTCCAACAGCCTGACCTCGGGACAAGACGGCAGGGAAGAGAAAAGACATTCTGGCCTTCCATCACAGTGAGGAGGGACTGGAGGAGACTCACCGTGATGGATGTTTTTTTTTGTTTGGTGTTAGTTGTGATTGTATGTGTTATTGCATTTTTATTGATTATTCTCATTGGTCTTATTGTTCAACTGCGGGTAATGTTTCATTTCACTACACATTTATGTGTATGTGACAAATAAACGACTATTGACTATTGAAAATTGAGGCAATGCAGATGTATCCAAATCTGAGATTTTAAACCAACTGCAAAAACGACAGTACTTGGAAGGGGAGGATTAATAACGTAGCGAGACTCGGCCACAATATTAAACTCCACTTTCCCCGTAACAGGAGCCAACCGCAATGACTTTAACCGGGGAACATGGCTATGTCTAAACACAAAGTGCTGGAGGCATTCAGCAGTTCAGGCACAATCTGCCTGACCGCAAGTGGAATGGACAGATGACACCTCAGATCAGGAACATCCCTCAGACTGATGAAAGAGAGTGAAAAGAGGCAGAGGCACGCAGGACAAAGCCAGCAAGTAAATAGGTGGATAGGTGCGAGGGGTGATGAGCATATGGATGGAGTCAGTGCCAAAGGCTTAAGGTGAAGAAAGCCAATGGAATGTTGGCCTTCATAACAAGAGGAGTCGAGTATAGCAGCAAAGAGGTCCTTCTGCAGTTGGACAGGGCCCAAGTGAGACCGCACCTGGAGTACTTTGTGCAGTTTTGGTCTCCAAATTTGAGGAAGGATATTCTTGCTATTGAGGGCGTGCAGCGCAGGTTTACTAGGTTAATTCCCGGAATGGCGGGACTGTCATATGTTGAAAGACTGGAGCGACTAGGTTTGTATACACTGGAATTTAGAAGGATGAGAGGGGATCTTATCGAAACGTATGAAATTATTAAGGGGTTGGACACGTTGGAGGCAGGAAACATGTTGCCAATGTTGGGGGAGTCCAGAACCAGGGGCCACAGTTTAAGAATAAGGGGTTGGCCATTTAGAACAGAGATGAGGAAAAACCTTTTTCAGTCAGCGAGTTGTGAATCTGTGGCCAATTCTCTGAATACATTCAAGAGAGAGCTAGATAGAGCTCTTAAGGATAGAGAGTCAGGGGTATGGGAAGGAAGCAGGAACGGGGTACTGATTGAGAATGATCAGCCATGATCACTTTCAATGGCGGTGCTGGCTCGAAGGGCCGAATGGCCTCCTCCTGCACCTATTGTCTATTGTGAAAGGGACAAAATGCCAAATAAGGAGAGCACTGAGCGTACATCGGAAAGGAAAAGACTTGGGTTAGTGAGGTTAATGTGGCAGTCAGGTGGTGGAGAATGTTCACACCAGGGTGGGGAGTGAAGGGGAAGAGGGGCTTTCCCTCGTCAGTACGCTCATCGCCCATCTACTTGGCCCATATTTCCCCTTTACCTTCCCGCCCCACCTCCCTCCGGCTTTACATTTCACAGCTCTTGTCCTTGTCAGACAAGTTTTATCACTTTCACCTTCAGCCTTTGTCACCTACTCGACCCATCTGCCCATCACCCACTCACCTGTATCCACCCATTACCTGTCAGGCAGTGCCCCACCCCCACCACATTTCCAGCTTTCTCCCGTATTCCAGTCTGAAGGCCCCTGACCCGATAAGTCATCTGTCCATTTCTTCAGAGGTTGTCAAACCCCCCCCCCATGTTCCTCCAGCACTTATTTACTTATCTACTTTCATCGCGAGTTATTTACTCACGAATCAAGCATGGGGTGGCATGGTGGCGCAGCTGTAGAGTTGCTACCTTCCATCATAAGCATGCTTTCAGCCAAGTATGTTTTGCAACATACGAGGAATTTCATTTGCCTTAGTCATACCAATAAAAAGCAATAGAACACAAAAAATACGTTTTCACATGAACATCCACCCAGTGACTCCTCCGCATTCATCACTGCGGTGGAAATAACAAGAGAAACGTCACTTCCCTTCTTTGTCCTCCCACGGTCGGGGGCCTCGAGCCTCCCGTTGACGGGCCGATCTTCGCTTCCAAAGCCGGCGGTCGGGCCCTCCGCATCGGGGCGACCGAGCTCACCGCGCCGGGCGATCGGATCCTGGTCGAAGTCTCAAAGTCAGTCTCGAGCGAGGCCGCCAGCTCCATGATGCGAGGCCGCGGAGCGACCGGACATACGATCTGGAAATCAAGGTAAGACACTGAAAAAAGTTTCCCCTGACCCCTCCACATCAAAAAAACCAGGGAACATTAACACATACTTTCAAAATACATGAGGCACAACACGAGGTGCAACATTTGGTGTGACTACAGCAGTGAATTCTACAGTTTAGCAGAATACATTGACTTGATCAACTGGCGCAGCAACACCCCAGTTAAACCAAACACTTCACACAAACAGTGTTCTGTGACTGTGCCACCTGCTGGTGTATACCATGGGCATCAAAGCCTGTACACCAACAGGAGCATCCAGGGTGTTCAGAATATCTGGTGAAAACACACCCATGACACAGACACTACTTTAAATGAAAACATCCTTTGAATTAAATCAGCTACAAACCACAACAACAATGATGGGGAAGAAGTTTGCTCCAGGACGTGCCGACATTGGCAAATTGGGAAGACACTGTCTAACCCCAGCAGATATTTCTAGCAGCACATGACCCGGTCTTTGGAGACACTGGGTGGAAACCAACTGGAATTGGTCAATCCTTCAGAGGAAAAGGGGCTAGAAAAAAGCAGAGGCAGCGTGTTCGCCCGCCCCGAATCTCGGGGCTTGGGTCGGCCCGCCGCGGACCTTTCACCGTCCGGCGCGGCCTGAAATAGGCCGTGGACCTTTCGCCGTCCAGCGGGGGCTTCAATGTCGGGAGCCCCGACCGCCCCAACGTGGCAACTCCAACAGCCTGACCTCGGGACAAGACGGCAGGGAAGAGAAAAGACATTCTGGCCTTCCATCACAGTGAGGAGGGACTGGAGGAGACTCACCGTGATGGATGTTTTTTTTTGTTTGGTGTTAGTTGTGATTGTATGTGTTATTGCATTTTTATTGATTATTCTCATTGGTCTTATTGTTCAACTGCGGGTAATGTTTCATTTCACTACACATTTATGTGTATGTGACAAATAAACGACTATTGACTATTGAAAATTGAGGCAATGCAGATGTATCCAAATCTGAGATTTTAAACCAACTGCAAAAACGACAGTACTTGGAAGGGGAGGATTAATAACGTAGCGAGACTCGGCCACAATATTAAACTCCACTTTCCCCGTAACAGGAGCCAACCGCAATGACTTTAACCGGGGAACATGGCTATGTCTAAACACAAAGTGCTGGAGGCATTCAGCAGTTCAGGCACAATCTGCCTGACCGCAAGTGGAATGGACAGATGACACCTCAGATCAGGAACATCCCTCAGACTGATGAAAGAGAGTGAAAAGAGGCAGAGGCACGCAGGACAAAGCCAGCAAGTAAATAGGTGGATAGGTGCGAGGGGTGATGAGCATATGGATGGAGTCAGTGCCAAAGGCTTAAGGTGAAGAAAGCCAATGGAATGTTGGCCTTCATAACAAGAGGAGTCGAGTATAGCAGCAAAGAGGTCCTTCTGCAGTTGGACAGGGCCCAAGTGAGACCGCACCTGGAGTACTTTGTGCAGTTTTGGTCTCCAAATTTGAGGAAGGATATTCTTGCTATTGAGGGCGTGAAGCGCAGGTTTACTAGGTTAATTCCCGGAATGGCGGGACTGTCATATGTTGAAAGACTGGAGCGACTAGGTTTGTATACACTGGAATTTAGAAGGATGAGAGGGGATCTTATCGAAACGTATGAAATTATTAAGGGGTTGGACACGTTGGAGGCAGGAAACATGTTGCCAATGTTGGGGGAGTCCAGAACCAGGGGCCACAGTTTAAGAATAAGGGGTTGGCCATTTATTTATTTTTTTTTTTTGAATAAATTTTTTATTGGAGATAGGTACATAACCTGTTTACATCTTTACAGTCATACATTTTTAAATTGATAATATTGTCAATTATTATTATATTGTCTCCAATACCTTTTGCCCCTTTTTTTTAAAACTAGATAGAACTAAAGAACTAGATGAAGTAAAGAAAGAAAAAAGAGAGAAGAAAAATAAAAACAAAAACAAAAACAGATTATAAAGATAAGGAAAAAGTTAGTTAAAGAAGAGTGGAGAAATTTATTAAAATAACAAAAACTTCATTCGAGATATATTCGTACATTTCAAAGTATAGCATTTCATCCATTCTTTAGTCCGAGTGCTAGTCAGGTTCCTGTGCTGAACCATTCTGACCCTTTAAGTAATCAATAAAAGGAGACCATATTCCATTAAATAATTCCTGTTTGTCCAACAGGGAAAATCTGATTCTTTCCACGTTTAAGGTCTCCGTCATTTCTATAATCCACATTTTGATTGTGGGGGACGTAGGGCCTTTCCAAAATTTTAGAATTAATTTTTTTCCTGTTATTAAACTATAATCCATAAAGTTTCTTTGTGTTGTTCTAAATGTTTGATTTAATTCTAATATTCCGAGTATAATTAATTTTGGATCTGGGTCCAATTGTGTGCTGGTTACTTTAGATATTATGCTAAAAATATTTACCCAGAATTTTTTAATTTTTATACAGTTTGCAAACATATGAAATAATGTAGCTTCTAAATGTTGACATTTATCACATTTAGGTGAGATATGTTGGAAAATTTTATGTAGTTTTGTTTTTGAATAGTGTAACCTATGTATTACTTTAAATTGTATTAGAGAATGTCTGGCGTTTAGTGAACACTGATGTATATGTTGCAAACTTTCTTCCCAAGTATCTTTCGTAATTACTTGGTTTAATT
Source organism: Rhinoraja longicauda (assembly GCF_053455715.1). NCBI lineage: Eukaryota > Metazoa > Chordata > Chondrichthyes > Rajiformes > Arhynchobatidae > Rhinoraja > Rhinoraja longicauda. The sequence continues at coordinate 104,997 of NW_027601449.1, forward strand.
CTTTTTCCCATTCTTGTCTGTATAAGTCCGTGGAAGGAATGTCACTGTCTAATAAGATATTATATATATAAGATATTAATTTTTCTGTATTAGGATGTTTGTTCCAACATTCATCAAGAATTTCTGAATTTCTAATTCGAAAATTTTGGGAGTTCGATTTTACATAATCTCTAAGTTGAAGATATCTGAAATAATCATTTCCACGAAGACCATAAGTCTGTTGCAACTCCTGAAATGTCAGAAACGTGCCTTCCTTATAAAGTTGTCCCATATTTTTAATTCCATAATCCTTCCATTGTGTAAAACCCCCGTCTACCCATGAAGGCTTAAACAAAGGATTATTCACAATTGGAAGAAAAAGTGATAAATTATCTAATTTTAATGTCTTTTTTAATTGTTTCCAAATTCGTATAGCACTAAATATTATAGGGTTTTCCCTATAAATTTTTTTGTTTAATTTAGACGTAGCAAATAATATCGAACCAATATCAAAAGGTAAACAATCTTCCTTTTCCATTTTTAACCAGTCTGGTTGATGATCTATTTCTTCCAACCAGAAATTCATATTTTTAATATTAACTGCCCAGAAATAAAACAAAAAATTGGGTAAAGCCAGGCCTCCATTTATTTTTGATTTACACAAGTGTCTTTTGTTTATCCTATGATTCTTATAATCCCAGATAAAATCATTAACAATAGAGTCCAATTTTTTAAAAAAGTTTTTTGTCAGATATATCGGAATTGTCTGAAAAAGGTATAATATTTGCGGTAAAAAAATCATTTTTATGGCATTAATTTTGCCAACCATTGAGATAGGGAGTGTTTTCCAATATTGAATATTCTTATGTAGTTTGTTCAGTAATGGGGGGAAATTTGCTTTAAATAATGATGTATATATCTTAGTTACATAGATACCTAGATATTTAAATTTTTCATTTACTATTTTAAATGGAAATTGTTGTATTATCTGTTTATTATGTTCCCTTATTGGCATAATTTCGCTTTTATTCCAATTTATTCTGTATCCTGAAAGTGAACCAAATTGGGTTATTAGCTTTAATAAGTTTGGAATACTAATTTCTGGTTTTGTAATGTAAATTAATACGTCATCTGCGTATAGAGAAATTTTATTCACTGTGTCCTTTGTGTTATATCCATGTATTTCCGGATGCCCCCTAACTCTTTCTGCCAGTGGCTCAATAGCAAGCGCAAATAATAATGGGGATAACGGGCATCCTTGTCTACAACCTCTAGATAGGCTAAATTTCGATGACAACCTTTGGTTTGTAAATATTCTGGCCGTGGGATTTGTATATAACAGTTTTATCCATGTACAGAATTTCTCCCCTAGCTGCATATTTTCCATCACCGAAAATAAATAAGACCATTCAACCTGATCAAATGCTTTTTCAGCATCAAGTGAGATTAATGTTGGGGGAGTCCAGAACCAGGGGCCACAGTTTAAGAATAAGGGGTTGGCCATTTAGAACAGAGATGAGGAAAAACCTTTTTCAGTCAGCGAGTTGTGAATCTGTGGCCAATTCTCTGAATACATTCAAGAGAGAGCTAGATAGAGCTCTTAAGGATAGAGAGTCAGGGGTATGGGAAGGAAGCAGGAACGGGGTACTGATTGAGAATGATCAGCCATGATCACTTTCAATGGCGGTGCTGGCTCGAAGGGCCGAATGGCCTCCTCCTGCACCTATTGTCTATTGTGAAAGGGACAAAATGCCAAATAAGGAGAGCACTGAGCGTACATCGGAAAGGAAAAGACTTGGGTTAGTGAGGTTAATGTGGCAGTCAGGTGGTGGAGAATGTTCACACCAGGGTGGGGAGTGAAGGGGAAGAGGGGCTTTCCCTCGTCAGTACGCTCATCGCCCATCTACTTGGCCCATATTTCCCCTTTACCTTCCCGCCCCACCTCCCTCTGGCTTTACATTTCACAGCTCTTGTCCTTGTCAGACAAGTTTTATCACTTTCACCTTCAGCCTTTGTCACCTACTCGACCCATCTGCCCATCACCCACTCACCTGTATCCACCCATTACCTGTCAGGCAGTGCCCCACCCCCACCACATTTCCAGCTTTCTCCCGTATTCCAGTCTGAAGGCCCCTGACCCGATAAGTCATCTGTCCATTTCTTCAGAGGTTGTCAAACCCCCCCATGTTCCTCCAGCACTTATTTACTTATCTACTTTCATCGCGAGTTATTTACTCACGAATCAAGCATGGGGTGGCATGGTGGCGCAGCTGTAGAGTTGCTGCCTTCCATCATAATCATGCTTTCAGCCAAGTATGTTTTGCAACATACGAGGAATTTCATTTGCCTTAGTCATACCAATAAAAAGCAATAAAACACAAAAAATACGTTTTCACATGAACATCCACCCAGTGACTCCTCCGCATTCATCACTGCGATGGAAGTAACAAGAGAAACGTCACTTCCCTTCTTTGTCCTCCACGGTCTGGGGCCTCGAGCCTCCCGTTGACGGGCCGATCTTCGCTTCCAAAGCCGGCGTTCGGGCCCTCCGCATCGGGGCGACCGAGCTCACCGCGCCGGGCGATCGGATCCTGGGTCAAACCTTCCTCGTTCTTTGGAGCTTTCCGACATCGGTCTCTACCCGACACTGCGAGCTCCTCGATGTTGAAGGCCGCAGGCCGAGGTTGGAGCGTCGATCCCCGGCAAGGGATCGCAAGCTGCGATGGTCAGTCCATGGTCCCGCTGTGGGTCAGTCTCGAGCAAGGCCGCCAGCTCCATGATGTTAGGCCACAGAGCGACTGGACATACAACCTGGAAAACAAGGTAAAAGATTGAAAGAACCCTCCCCCCCCCCCCCCCCCCCCACATAAAACAAATCAGAGAACATTAACACATACTTTCAAAACACACAAAAAATAATAAAAAGACTGAAGGACAGACAGACCGTTGGCGAGGCTGCCATCACGGCACCACCAGCTGGTAATATTAGCGCCATAGACCCGGGTTCGATCCTGACTACGGGAGCTGGCCCATATTATGCTAAATGTGTCTGCTTCATGCATCAAAAGCTTTGAACGTCTGCAAAAAAGTCAACGATTTCCTTAGGTCCATGGTAAATGGGCTCTCAACTAGTTTAAGTATTGGTGTTTGCGAGGGTGTGAAGGATGTCAGGACATTTCTTATAATTACCAGCATATTTTAGTTTTCTGTATAACAATGTCTCTCTGGCTTTGGTCTTTAAGGAGACAGTAAAAAGGTAAGACCCCATTTAGAATCCTCAGGTAAATCTTTCGGAAAGATTAATAGACAATAGACAATAGGTGCAGGAGGGGGCCCTTCAGCCCTTCGAGCCAGCACCGCCATTCAATGTGATCATGGCTGATCATTCTCAATCAGTACCCCGTTCCTGCCTTCTCCCCATACCCCCTGACTCCACTATCCTTAACAGCTCTATCCAGCTCTCTTGAATGCATTCAGAGAATTGGCCTCCACTGCCTTCTGAGGCAGAGAATTCCACAGATTCACAATTCTCTGACTGAAAAAGTTTTTCCTCATCTCAGTTCTAAATGGCCTACCCCTTATTCTTAAACTGTGGCCCCTTGTTCTGGACTCCAACATTGGGAACATGTTTCCTGCCTCTAACGTTTCCAACCCCTTAATAATCTTATACGTTTCGATAAGATCTCCTCTCATCCTTCTAAATTCCAGTCTATACAAACCTAGTCGCTCCAGTCTTTCGACATATGGTGGTTCCGCCATTCCAGGAATTAACCTAGTAAACCTAGGCTGCACGCCCTCAATAGCAAGAATATCCTTCCTCAAATTTGGAGACCAAAACTGTACACAGTACTCCAGGTGCGGTCTCACTAGGGCCCTGTACAACTGCAGAAGGACCTCTTTGCTCCTATACTCAACTCCTCTTGTTATGAAGGCCAACATTCCATTGGCTTTCTTCACTGCCTGCTGTACCTGCATGCTTCCTTTCAGTGACTGATGCACTAGGACACCCAAATCTCGTTGTACGTCCCCTGTTCCTAACTTCACACCATTCAGATAATACTCTGCCTTCCTATTCTTACCACCAAAGTGGATAACCTCACACATATCCACATTAAACTGCATCTGCCATGCATCCGCCCACTCACACAACCTGCCCAAGTCACCCTGCAACCTCATAGCATCTTCCTCACAGTTCACACTACCACCCAGCTACCCTCCAATCCACAGGAACTGATCCTGAATCTATAGAACATTGGAAATATTCTGGAATTAACCCGGAGAATATGGGGTGGGAGACAGCCCCCAATGGCCAAGTCTAGAAACAAAGTGCTGGAGGTACTCAGCAAGTCAGGTTCCATCTACCTGAACATAACTGGACAGAGGTCATTTCACACACATGGAGTAGAGCGTGGAAAGCTGGAAGAGGTGGGAACAGGACAAAGTCTGGCAAGTGATAGGTGGATACAGAGGAGTGGTGATTGACAGATGGGTGGAGTAAGTGACAACAGCTCGCGATAAAGAGACATATATTGTCAGATAAGCAGAAGGGCATTGAAATGCAAAGGCAGAAGGAAGGATATGGGTGGAAGGGAAATATGGAAGCTTGGTCATGGGGATGGGAGATGTGCATACAGAGGGGAAAGGAGCAGTGACCAAGGTGCTGGGGAAGTGTGCTCACCAGGGTGGGGATGCAGGGAAGGAAGGGGGCTCCCCCAGTTTGCTCATTTCACATCAGAATCCTATGCTTCCCTGCCCCATTACACTGACACATCCCTCTGGCTTTCCATTTCACACCCCTCCTTCTGACACATTCTCTCCGCTCATCACCTCTAGCCGTTGTCATTTACTCCAGATTGCGCATTTCCCTCTCAGAATGCCATAACCCCCTTTTTTCCCCCTTCACCCCCATCCTGACCCATTACACCTGTATACCTCCCTCAAGCTTTACATTTCACACTTCTCCTTCTGACATATTCTCACCTTTTCATCCCAAGCCTTTGTCACTTACTCCACAATCACCCACTAACCTTATCCACCCATCACTTGTTAAGCTTTGCCTCACCCCGTCTCACTTTCCCAGCTTTCCCCCACTCCCATCTATCCATTTGCTCCACAGATGTAGCTTGACCTACAAAGTTCCTCCAGCACTGTTGTTTTTGTTCAAGACTCCAGCACCCTGAATTGAAAGAATCTTGAATAAAAAAATAATTTTAATAGAACGAGCTCCTCTGACCAGAAGACACAAGAGCAGAATTAGGCCATTCGGCCCATCGAGTCCACTCCGCCATTCAATCATGGCTGATCTATCTCTCCCTCCTAACCACATTCTCCTGCCTTCTCCCCATAACCCCTGACACCCGCACTAACCAAGAATTTGTCTGTCTCTGCCTTAAAAATGCCCACTGACTTGTGGCCTCCACAGCCTTCTGTGGCAAATAATCCCCCAGATTCACCACCCTCTGGCTAAAGAAATTCCTCCTCACCTCCTTCCAAAAGGAATGTTCTTCAATTCCTTTGGTCCCTCTGGTCCTAGACTCTCCCACTGGTGGAATCATCCTCTCCACACCCACTCTATCCAGGCCTTTCACTATTCTATACGTTTCAATGATGTCCCCCTAAACTCCAGCGAGTACAGGCCCAGTGCCGACAAACGCTCATCGTACATTAACCCACCCATTCCCAGGATCATTCTTGTAAATGCTAACTCTTTTATCTTGTAGATGTTGAGAGATGGCTTGTTGTCCTGACATCAGGAAGTAAGTGCAGGAGAAGGCCATTCAACCCTTCAGGACAGAGGTTCCCAATGTCTTTCCTGTACTCTATCTCATCGTGGCTGACAATAGTGTTATGATCAGTGGACGTGCATCACGATCCCATTGGCATGAGACTGGGCCACAAGTTGTGGGTGGCAAGGTCATGACCCTGAGGGGCATTGATGTCAAGGGTCAGGGTGCAGGGAATGTTCTGACCAATGCCAACTGCCTGAGAAATGAACAGTGATGTATTTTCTTAATTCATCATGGCTGAAGCAGGTGGGCTCACTTCTGACTAGACTTTACTGTGGGCATTTAAACAGGAAAGGTAAACTTTCTTTATTAACAAAGAATAACCCAGAGAAAGGAGAATGTTACTCTTGGAAGTTCAGAGAGTCACAAAGTCACCCAGCAAGGAAACAGGCCCTACCTTCGGTGCAACTTGCGCACGCCGGCCAACATGCCCCATCTCCACTAGTCCCACCTGCCTGCTTTTGGCCCATATCCCTCCCAACCTGTCCTATCCATGTACTTGTCCAAGTGTCTCTTATACGTTGTGTTATTCCTTGCCTCCACTACCTCCTCCAGCAGCTCGTTCCATACACCCACCACCCTCTGTGTGGAAAAGTTACCCCTCAGATTGTCCAGTCCAAAGCTCAATGAATGACCACTCTACACATCTCAGTTTCCTGTCACCTGAAATTCATAAGTGTTCATAATAAACAAGCTTTTCATTAGTTACATTAGTAATTCACATTAACCATTCCACACAAGTTAACAATTAACATTAACTTTCCTCAACCAAGTACAATGTAGATCCCCTTTAAATTCCTTGTTATCTTCTTAATCATAACAAATAGTCATCAACTGAAAACCCTTCTTCATGAAGTGACCCAATTAAAACACAATTGGACAACTATCCAGGAGACAAATTCATTCTTGCCACCGCCTTCATGAAGTAAATGGAACCACACGCAGAAATCAGTCTGACGGCTCTCGATCCAAAATCTCACCTGTCCATGTTCTCCACAGATGCTGCCTGACCCACTGAGTTACTCCTGTAATGTGTCTAACTTTGGTGTAAACCAACATCTGCAGTTTCTAGTTTCTACATTTTACATCACCCAGATACAATTTCAGTTGTATCAAGGTAAGGGTATCATCCAGAGCCAGCGCTGCCCTCGCAGCTGCGGCTTGCCTGCAGTCCGTTGTCTTGTGTTTTTCGTTGTTTTCGTAGTGTTTGCGGTCGCGCTTGGGGGGGGGGGGCTGTAAAAGTATCTCTCCCGAACGGAGACCCGACCTTTGTTTTCTGTGTCGTGTCTCCGTTCCCGCTGTGGCCCACCACCGGTCAAGCACCTGGAGCTGGCGGCCTCCGGCTGGGACCACCTGGGCTCTGGTTGGTAGAGCCCGTGGCCCGGACTCACCACCTGCGGCGCTGGCCGCCTTCAGATGTTGCGGGAGCGGCTGCGACTCGTCTCCGGAGCCGCCTGGACGTCGGAAGCCCGCAGCCCCTGACCTGGGTGGGGGCCGACATCGGCAGCTCCGGCAGCTGTAGCGGCAGCGTCTTCGCCCGCCCCGAATCGCGGGGCTTGTGTCGGCCCGCCGCGGACCTTTCACCGTCCGGCGTGGCCTGAAATAGGCCGCGGGATTTTCTCCGCCCGGCGGGGGCTTCAATGTCGGGAGCCCCGACCGACCCGACATGGCAACTCCAACAGCCTGACCGCGGGAGAAGACGGCAGGGGAAGAGAAAAAGACATTCTGGCCTTCCATCACAGTGAGGAGGGACTGGAGGAGACTCACTGTGATGGATGTTTCTTTTGTTTGGTGTTAGTTTATGATTGTATGTGTTATTGCATTTTTATTGATTATTCTTATTGGCCTTATTGTTGAACTGCGGGTAATTTTTTATTTCACTGCACATTTATGTGTATGTGACAAATAAATGACTATTGACTATTGTCATCTCTTTACTGAAGATACATCCTTTAATTCTGACTGTGCCCTCTGGTCCGAGACTGTCCCACTAGTGGAAACATCCTTTTAGTTCTGAGATACAGCACAGAAACAGCACAATTCCAGTTCCACCAGAAAAAACAATCACCATTAAAACCCTGGACACTTCAAATGACACAATTGAAAGGAAAAGCCAGCGCAATTAATCAAAGAAGCAAACACATTTCAGGAGAAAGCTATAATGTTCTCACCTACCTCCTGCCTTGGCGACACAGATTCGACCCAGAGCACTGGTTACAACACTAGCCAAGGACAACCGCACTGAGACCCTCCCACAACTCCTTTTATACAGAGGAGTTGGCAATTACCTATCACATCTGAATCCTATCAAGCTTCAATTAAGTCGTTTACCACATTAACCCTTCGCCCACCAGTGGCTGGTCAAGGTTTGTTGCACACCTCACAATGTCCACCTGGGGGCAGTAGTTGGCTGGGGACAATAATTGCCCTCTGTTGACTAATTGCTGTTTGCACAAAGTGGCTGCTAGTATCTCCTTATGTCAGAGAAGACCAGAAGACACAAGAGCAGAATTAGGCCATTCGACCCATCGAGTCTACTCCGCCATTCAATCATGGCTGATCTGTCTCTCACTCCTAACCCCATTTTCCTGCCTATGTCGTGGTTACCTGTGTTTAAAATGAATCAGATGACACGGATAATTCTTCAAGAGGTTAAAAGCCTTTATTTGCAAACAACGGCTGGAACAGTCAGGATGTCAACCATCTGACTGCCCACTTAGCACATGGAGCAGCCTCTTTTTATAGGATTCTTCCAGCCTTATCTTCGTTACCTTATCTCCTACTCGTACTGCTTTTTTACAGTCATTCATCTTTTTGCAGTCACCCTGTCTACCTTGCCACCATTAAACCCCACTTATTGATGAATGTTCATATTTCACCTTTCAACCCGCCACCATTAAACTCCCAAGTACCACCCCGTACCACCCCACTCATTGATGAATGTCTGTATCCTTCACATTTTACCTTTTACCCCGCCACCATTAAACTCCCAAGTACCACCCTGTACCACCCCACTCATTCCAACTCGTATGTTTCTTCTCCTCGCTCCACCATTATCTTTTGACAGGGAGCAGGGGTAAGCAAAGGCTAAGGGATAGGTAAAGGCTAAAAGCAAAGGAATCTCGCCGCCTGAGCAGTTACAGACACGTGTCAAGGGTAAGGAATGTCTAGAGCGCCTTAATTAGTTACAGAGAGGCGCCTAATGCCCAAGTAGTAACAATGTATAAAATAATACCGTAACAAAGTCTAATCTATAAAATAATATCGTATTATTGCCCATATTCCCCCCTTTGAGACCTACACGGTCTCACAGAAGAAGAAAACCAAAAAACGCACATGTTGTTAACTCAAATCATAATTCACTCTCAACCATTAGCCCCCCAACTTAGGATTTTGTTGAAATAATGTGCTGTTTGTCAGTGTTCTCCTTCCAACATGCTAACATCCTGGGTCACTTGGCCAAAAACCTAACCCCATATGTCTAGGGTAGGAAAAAAGACCCAGCTTCCCTTACAACTACGTTCTTAGTAAATTGCTCAACATTATAGTATTCTATCGGAGGGATCTGTTTCTCTTGGAGGTGAAATTTGCCGGTATCCTGGAACAACGGCAGCTGATTCGCAGTAGCTTTCACTCTTCTCCTGTATTTTCGTTCTCTTGCCCGTTTACCTCAAGGTCATTCACAGGTTGTGCCTGTGGGACAGTCCTTGAACAATGATTGAGATGGTACCACGTGGACCGGCCCTCTACCTGAACAGCAGTCGGTGAGGCCTTAGTTACTGTGAACGGTCCTTCCCTTCTCGGCTCATTCCACCTTCGTCGAAAGGCTCGCACATAGACCTGATCTCTGGGTTTAATAGGTCCTTCTCCCTGGTCCGCCTCTGGCTCCTTTTGCTTTTCCTGTGTGTAAATAGACTTGTGTATCATAGTTAACTGTTGCATGTATTGTTTAAGTTCTACCTCTAATTGCTCCAAACTTGGTCCCTTGTAAGTACCTCTCCATTTGGGTATTGGCATGGGTCTGCCAGTGAGCATCTCATGTGGTGTTAAATGAGTTATTCGATTAGTTTGCATGTGACAGCTCATTAATGCCAATGGCAGGGCATCAATCCAATTTAACTTTGTAGTTGCGCAAATCTTGTTTAATTTGGCCTTCAATGTTCCATTAACTCTTTCTACCATGCCCTGAGATTGAGGGTGGTATACACACCCAAATCTTTATTTCACTCTCAGGGCTTGCAGCACCAACTTAACTGTTTTTTGAATAAAAGCCGCTCCATTGTCGGAGCTGATTTCGGTTGGTATACCGAATCGTGGGATGACCTCGTTAGTCAGAAACATGACTACAGTTCCTGCACCTAAATCCTTAGATGGTACTGCCTCCACCCATCTGCTAAATCTATCAATTACTACCAGCATATACCTTTTCCCTCTTACTTTTTTCAGCATGTCCACATAGTCAATAACCAGGTGCCTAAATGGTCCTTCAGGCACAGGTATGTGTCCTATAGGTGTTGATATTCCCTTTCTAACATTGTTTTGAGCACATATCTCATATTGTGACAAAATGTAATCCACTGAAGCCTGTAGATAGGGTGACCAAAATCCATCTCTCTTCATCTTCCTTAACACTTCCCCCCTTGCACAGTGGTCTAGCCCATGCGCTTCTGAGATGAGAATGGTCAGCAGAGGTGTAGGTGCTACCAGCAAACCTTCGTCCGTAGTCCACAGGCCCTCTACATCCTGTTTGGCTCCCCTCTGTCTCCACATTGTTTGTTCAGCTAAAGTAGCCCTACCTTGCATCGCAATTATATCCTCCTGTGTGGGTTGCGGGTCCAAATTTACCTGCGGGGCAATAATGGCTGATTGGCATCCAGACGCTTTTCTGGCTGCTTCGTCTGCGGCATGATTGCCCTTTGTGATCATGTCGTTTCCTTTTTTATGTTCCTGGCATTTAACGATAGCTAGTGTCTTAGGTTTAGTCAGTGCCTTTATTAGGTCTGAAATTTGCTGAAAATGCTGTATGGGGTCCCCATTGCTTTTCTTGAAGCCACGCTGCTTCCATACTGCCCCAAACAGGTGACAGACCCCATGTGCATATGCTGAATCTGTGTAAATGTCAGCTTTCTCACCCTCCATCATTTCACACGCTGTTGTTAAAGCCTAAATCTCTGCTAACTGGGCTGAACAAGGTTATCATATCATATCATATATATACAGCCGGAAACAGGCCTTTTCGGCCCTCCAAGTCCGTGCCGCCCAGTGATCCCCGTACATTAACACTATCCTACACCCACTAGGGACAATTTTTAAATTTACCCAGCCAATTAACCTACATACCTGTACGTCTTTGGAGTGTGGGAGGAAACCGAAGATCTCGGAGAAAACCCACGCAGGTCACGGGGAGAACGTACAAACTCCTTACAGTGCAGCACCCGTAGTCAGGATCGAACCTGAGTCTCCGGCGCTGCATTCACTGTAAAGCAGCAACTCTACCGCTGCGCTACCGTACCGTAAGAAGGTTGTGGGCAAGCTTCTAATCTGATTGTTTGAAAACCTGATTGGTCCTGCTGCACTACTGCAAATCCTGCATGATTGCCATCATAATCCCTATAGCATGAACCATCCACAAACAAAACTTTCTTCTCCTCATCATTCAATGGTTCTGATGGTAAGTCTGTCCTTAACTTAGAAAAGACCATATTTTCCCCAATGCAATCATGGGGTTCCCCCTCATAGTCAAGCGGAACATAATCAGCTATGTTACTTGTGGTGCATCTTTGTATTGTAATGTCTGGGAATGTCAACAGCATTTGAAATGCTATTATTCTGGCTGGTGTTAATACAAACTTCCCCTTCTCCAACAGCTCTACTACTTTATGGTGTGTATATATAGTTACAGGATAGCCCATGGTTATAGATGAGGCTTTGTTGTACGCATAGTGCAATGCAGCCAGTCCCTGATAGCAGGGTGGGTAACCCTGCGCCACCTCATCTAATTTTGTACTGTAGTATGTTACAGGCTGCTTAGCTTTACCTATGCCTGTTTCCTGCGTCAGTACTGCTGCAGCGTAGCCCTCCTGCCTGTTGGAAACGTACAAGTGAAAGATTCTCTCATAATTTGGCAGGGCCGGGGCTGGGGCTGACTGTAACTCTCGCTTAATGATGTTAAAAGCTGTCTCCGCCTCCTCATTCCATTGTAAAACATTCCTCAAATTTGTGTGTCCTGCTTCCTTCAGTATTTTTCTCAATGGCATCACAATTTCAGCATATTCTCCAATCCAGTCTGAGCTATATCCAGACATTCCCAAAAATGTCATCATTTAATTATTGCCTCAATTTGATCTGGTGCTATAGCCTTTACTCCCTTGGAGATCAATCGTCCTAAATATTCCACCTGTTGCTTACAAAACTGCAACTTCTTCCTGGACACTTTATGGCCTCCGTATGCCAGCCTTTCTAAAAGAGTCAGGGTGTCTTGCTCACATTGCTCCTCACTTTCAGAGCAGACCAACAAATCATCCACATATTGTATTAACGTACTACGTAGGGATATACCTTCCAAATCTGCCTTCAGTACCTGATTGAAAACATGAGGCGAGTGTTTAAATCCCTGCGGCATCCTAGTATAAGTATATTGATTGCCCCTGTAAGTAAATGCAAACAAAAACTGGCATCTTTCCGCTAACGGTACGCTAAAGAATGCTGAGCAGAGATCAATCACTGACAAGTACGCTGCCTCCGGTGGAATGTTAGTCAGCAGTGTGTGTGGGTTTGGAACCACTGCTGGCCAGTCTCTCACTACCTCATTGACTGCTCGTAGATCATGTACTAATCTATGGGTAGAGCTACGAAACACTAAGGGGCAGAAAACGCTAGTGGGAGTTGTGTACAGGCCACCTAACAGCAGTAGGGAGGTTGGGGATGGCATCAAGCAGGAAATTAGAAATGCATGCACTAAAGGCGCAGCAGTTATAATGGGTGACTTCAATCTACATATAGATTGGGTGAACCAAACTGGCAGGGGTGCTGAGGAAGAGGATTTCTTGGAATGTTTGCGAGATGGTTTTCTAAACCAACATGTCGAGGAACCAACGAGAGAACAGGCCTTTCTAGACTGGGTATTGAGTAATGAGGAAGGGTTAGTTAGCAGTCTTGTTGTGCGAGGCCCCTTGGGCAAGAGTGATCATAATATGGTAGAATTCTTCATTAGGATGGAGAGTGACAAAGTCGATACAGAAACAAGTGTTCTGAACTTAAAGAAAGGTAACTTTGAGGGTATGAGACGTGAATTGTCCAAGATAGACTGGCGATTGATGCTGAAAGGGTTGACGGTGGACATGCAATGGAAGGCATTTAAAGGTCGCATGGATGAACTACAACAAGTGTTCATCCCAGTTTGGCAAAAGAACAAACCAGGAAAGGTAGTGCATCCGTGGCTAACAAGGGAAATCAAGGATAGTATTAAAACAAAAGATGAAGCATACAGATTAGCCAGAAAAAGTAGCATACCAGAGGACTGGGAGAAATTCAGAGTCCAGCAGAGGAGGACAAAGGGCTTAATTAGGAAAGGGAAAATAGATTATGAGGGAAAACTGGCAAGGAACATAAAAACAGACTGCAAAAGCTTTTATAGATATGTCAAGAGAAAAAGATTAGTTAAGGCAAATGTAGGTCCCTTGCAGTCGGAAACAGGTGAATTGATCATAGGGAACAAGGAGATGGCAGACCAATTGAACAAATACTTTGGTTCTGTCTTCACTAAGGAAGACATAAACCGTCTGCCGGAAATAGCGGGGGACCGGGGGTCTAAAGAGATGGAGGAACTGAGGGAAATCCAGGTTAGTCGGGAAGTGGTGTTAGGTAAATTAAATGGATTAAAGGCAGATAAATCCCCAGGGCCAGATAGGCTGCATCCCAGAGTGCTTAAGGAAGTAGCCTCAGAAATATTGGATGCATTAGTGATAATTTTTCAAAACTCTTTAGATTCTGGAGTAGTTCCTGAGGACTGGAGGGTAGCTAATGTAATCCCACTTTTTAAAAAGGGAGGGAGAGAGAAAACGGGGAATTATAGACCAGTTAGCCTGACATCGGTAGTGGGGAAAATGCTAGAGTCAGTTATTAAAGATGTGATAGCATTACATTTGGAAAGTGGTGAAATCATCGGACAAAGTCAGCATGGATTTACCAAAGGCAAATCATGTCTGACAAATCTTATAGAATTTTTCGAGGATGTAACTAGTAGAGTGGATAAGGGAGAACCAGTCGATGTGTTATACCTGGACTTTCAGAAGGCCTTCGACAAGGTCCCACATAGGAGATTGGTGTACAAACTTAAAGCACACGGTATTGAGGGTTCAGTGTTGAGGTGGATAGAAAATTGGTTGGCGGACAGGAAGCGAAGAGTAGGAATAAACGGGTCCTTTTCGGAATGGCAGGCAGTGACTAGTGGGGTACCGCAAGGCTCAGTGCTGGGACCCCAGTTATTTACAGTGTATATTAATGATTTGGACGAGGGAATTGAATGCAATATCTCTAAGTTTGCGGATGACACGAAGCTGGGTGGCAGTGTTAGCTGCGAGGAGGACGCTAGGAGGCTGCAGAGTGACTTGGAAAGATTAGGCGAGTGCATGGCAGATGCAATATAATGTGGATAAATGTGAGGTTATCCACTTTGGCGGCAAGAACAGGAAAGCAGATTATTACCTGAATGGTGACCGATTGGGAGAAGGGGAGATGCAACGTGACCTGGGTGTCATGGTGCACCAGTCATTGAAAGCAAGCATGCAGGTGCAGCAGGCAGTGAAGAAAGCAAATGGTATGTTGGCATTCATAGCAAGAGGATTTGAGTTTAGGAGCAGGGAGCAGGGAGGTTCTGCTGCAGTTGTACAGGGCCTTGGTGAGACCGCACCTGGAGTATTGTGTGCAGTTTTGGTATCCTAACCTGAGGAAAGACATTCTTGCCTTAGAGGGAGTACAGAGAAGGTTCACCAGATTGATCCCTGGGATGGCGGGACTTACATATGAGGAAAGACTAGATAGACTGGGCTTGTACTCGCTGGAATTTAGAAGACTGAGGGGGGATCTTATAGAAACATATAAAATTCTTAAAGGGTTGGAGAGGAAGATTGTTCCCGATGTTGGTGGAGTCCAGAACTAGGGGTCACAGCTTAAGGATAAGGGGGAAGTCTTTTAGGACCGAGATGAGAAAACATTTCTTCACACAGAGAGTGGTGAGTCTGTGGAATTCTCTGCCACAGAAGGTAGTTGAGGCCAGTTCATTGGCTATATTTAAGAGGGAGTTAGATGTGGCCCTTTTTGCTAGAGGGATCAGGGGGTATGGAGAGTAGGCAGGTACAGGCTACTGAGCTGAATGATCAGCCATGATCATATTGAATGGCGGTGCAGGCTCGAAGGGCCGAATGGCCTACTCCTGCACCTATTTTCTATGTTTCTATGTTTCTATGTTTCCACCTTGACTTATCTGCTTTTAAAACTAGCAACAGCGGGGTGTTACAGGGACTTTTTGTTCTGACAAGTACTCCCGCTTCCAACAGACCCTGTATAGTTATTGCTATGCCTTCCTCTGCTTCTGGCTTTAAGGGGTATTGTGGTCTCAGAAAGAATAAAACGGACATGGTACCATTAACTATCAGAGGGGACTGTGTGGAGAGGGTGGCGGATTTCCGCTTCCTGGGAATCCATATTGAGGAGGACCTGACGTGGAGCGTGAACACCTCTGCGCTGCTGAAAAAGGTCCAGCAGAGACTGCACTTCCTGAGGGTGCTCAGGAAGAATAACATCACTCAGAGACTGCTGTTGTCCTTTTATCGGTGCTACATTGAGAGCATCCTAA
Source organism: Rhinoraja longicauda (assembly GCF_053455715.1). Classification (NCBI taxonomy): domain Eukaryota; kingdom Metazoa; phylum Chordata; class Chondrichthyes; order Rajiformes; family Arhynchobatidae; genus Rhinoraja; species Rhinoraja longicauda. Next base: position 120,618 of record NW_027601449.1, read on the forward strand.
CATACTGTGTATGCGTATGGTACGCCAGCTGCACAGCGGCTCAGAGGAAAGCGCTCCAGAGGGCCATTGACAACGCCCAGAGGATTGTCGGCTGCCCTCTACTTACCTTGGAGGACTTACACAGTTCCCGCTGCATCAAAAAATCCCAGAGTATTATAAAGGACATTTCCCACCCCGGACACTCCCTGTTTGAACTGTTACCGTCAGGCAGACGGTACAGATCTACAAGGACAAGGACAAACAGACTTAAAAATAGTTTTTACCCCACTGCTATAAAGGCACTAAATGTAGCCGCCAAGGAACGCAGGGGCGATACATAATAAGAGACTGTGAAATCGACAGAAGGATGTAGGGTTGGGTGTTTATGCGTGCTATTTTCATGATATTTATTTTAGTTGTTTATCTTTTTTAAAATATTTTACCTTGTATGTATCGTTAGCTTTTAGAAATGTTTGAATGGTGCACTGACTGGCTGACATTTTACAATTTCGTTGTACATGGCTCATGTTACAATGACAATAAAGGAACTATTCTATTCTATTCTTGGCGGAATTGCCCCTTGTTTTAGTTCTATTTCTACTGAGTTTGCGGATTTCACTTTCCCGACATCTGTATCATGTTGTGACCATAAGCCACGTGGCAGCCTGTTTAACATGTCTTCCTTTGTCTGACCTTCTCCCTTTTGTACTAAAAAGAGATGGTGCTGGGGGCTAATTTCAACTTCTTTTGTTGTTCCCATCATATCTATGCTCACCACTATCTTGACATAATTATCGTCCTCAGATCTCCATACCTTCGGTGTAATTTTTTTCCAGTTAACAATAGTGTTTACTTGCTTCATCATGAGCCCCAAGTCCTTGGACTGATATCCCTTATTTACTAGTAATGTCACATGAGGTGCAGCTCCTGGCACCCTATACCACTTGTCAAAAAAGGTGTTCCATTTAATTTGCAAGGCTGCCCCTTGTTTTCCAATTATTATGGCTTCTGCCCTTAGGTGCTGCTGGCCGCATGCTCCCAGGCGCCACAACCTCTCCTGCTCTATGTCCTGGGTCTCGTCAAACCGTACCGTACAATGTAGCTCAGTCTTGGGTGGGGTTGCTTCAGGTAATAGGGTCATCACTCCCTTTTTCCACCTGTTCCATGTTTTCCCAATTTGATCTTCTATATCTCCTATCCAAAATACATTTGCTTTTCTAGCTTCCCGCATAAACAACTGGGCATTCCATCTTTCTACGCTCAGACCATCTTTGGTACATTCCAACTTTAATTCTAGTTTCAACAAGGCATCCCTGCCTAGCAGATTAATGGGGGTTCCTTTAGATACCAATATCGGCAATATTATTTCCCTATTACTCATTTTTAAACTTACCGGGGGTTGTGCATCGTGTTAACTGTGTTTTTCCCGAGAACCCTACAGTTTTGACAAATTTTCCTGACATGGGAAGGTGGGAGGCATACTGCGGCTGCACACAAGTATATGTGGCCCCAGTGTCTATCATCATAGGTGTTAACCGCCCTCCCAAAATTACCTGAACCATGGGTTCTTCTTCTGCCTGTCGCGTTATCATTGGGTAAAGTCCCTTCCCATCCGGGTTCTCTGGGCACCCCTAGTATCTAGCATAGGGGTTCATGAGTCCAGGCGGGCCTCCTGCCGAGCCCGCTAGGGCTTGCCCTGGGTTAAAACCCTGCTCATCCCCTGTGGGTCCCTGTTGATATGGGCCGGGCCACGGACGGTGTGGGCAGTTTCTTCTCAGGTGCCCTACCTGATTGCATCCCCAACATATTCTATCAACTACCTGTCTACCTACTGGCCTTCCTCTTCCCCTTCCTTGTGCTCCCCCTTGAGGGCCCCAATCCTGTCGGGGCTGATTCCCTGATCTGTTTTGCCCCTGATAGGACATTTGAGGAGAAGCTCCCCCAAAGACATTTATTATTGGCATGGGATTATCCAGCCCCCGTCTGGCTCTGCCATAGGACTCACTGTGCATCAGTGTATCGTTCACTTCTGCTGCTTCAGCCAGGTCTGCTGTTACTGCCAGCATTTTCTTTCCTTTTTCACGTTCTTTCTTGTTTAGTTCTTCTAGTTGCATTTGCATCAACTTTCTCTGCACCTCTTCTTGTTGGTTCACCATTTTTTGTCTCTCCATACGACATTTGTCGACTGCATGAACCAGGTGGTCCCTGAACTGGGAGTGGGATATGGTTGACAATTCCACCACCTCCTCTAGTCTGGACTTAACTCGAGGGGACATGGCGTCCACTATAGCGGTCCGAAACAAAGCGGTCATCAACTCGTTACCGCCTATGTTTTGTTCGGTTTCGAGTCTCCACTTTTTCAGTTGATCCTCCAGATAAGCCGCTGGGTTCTCCGTGTCCCCCAGCGGGTCTCCTTTCAATGTCTTTAGGTCCACCTTGAGTGGGTAACAGTCTCTGAGGGCCTGCCATACCCTCTGCCTGACTCGATCAAATGGCATGCGTTATTTGCCGCGTTTTTTATCCCAGCCATTTCAAATAGTTCTGCTAATTTCGTGGTTCCTATTACTTTCACCAGTAGTGCCTTCAAATCTCCCATAGCCAATAATCGTCCTGTAGTTTCCTCCTCAAAGGCCCTAATCCATTTTCCTGCCCCGTTATATATGCTGGGCAAGGCGTTTTTCAGCCCTTCTAGGTCTCAGGTTGCCCAAGGAATATACTGGGTTTGTCCTGCCTTTTTCAAAAGTAACGGCATCATTCCATCCCTCAGCTCCTGTCTCTCGTTCACCATCTCTTGTTGTGGCTCTACCTGTATTCTTTCCCACCTCATTCCTTCCTGGGCGTACCCCTTGCTTTCCTTTCTTTCTCTTTCTATAGTTTTTTCCAACTCCCTCATCTCCCTCTCTAAGTGCTTTATGATGCCTCTATTTCCCTTCTACGCTCCCTTGTTGTTTCCCCATCACTTTCTAATTCTGCTTAATTCTCACAGTTTTGCCTTCTCTCTGATGCCTGTTGATTACTCGCCTGTGTTTCTGCGTTGTTGTCTCCCTCATACTCCTCATTTGCTGCCTGACGGATCTCACAAATCTTTCTGTCCCTGAGGTCCCTGAGGACCTGCAACCTTTTAATGTCTCCTTCTAGTTCCTGTTCTTCTTGCCTTATCCTTTCCTTTTCTCTCTGCCCCCTTCTTTGTCTATATTCCTTTATGTCTTGCCCATTTCTCCAAACTTCGACTTCTCCCTCTATCTCCACTATCCCTTTCACCAAAGGGCACTGTTTTATTCCGCCCTGGCCACAATAGGGAGGGGGATACCCAGGGTCCCATAGGCTGGGATACAGAGTTGATTTTTCTCCTGAAGCTCCTGACTTTCATGCTGTTTTTCGGGTTTTTCACCTGTGTTTGGGGTGATATTCTTTTCCTGGTATGCTTTCCTCAGCCTCTCTCCTTCTATTCTAAACAATTTAAGCACGTCTAGTTCTTTTTCCTTTTTTGTTACTCGGATTTCTGATTTATCCTTAGGCTTATAGTTCTTAATCAGCACTTCCATTTCATCACACATACTTATATCAAATGTGCCTTCCCTGGGCCATTTTGTGACTAATTTTCCCGTCCTTTTTTCCCATTTTTCAGAGTGTTTTTTAATATCCTCTTTGGATACGGGGAATTTCTTACTTAGTAGTTCAACTGCAGTTATTTTATTCATTGTACTTGTCTTATTTTAGTGCACTTGGTCAGTCAGTTTAAATGCAGTCCTTGTTTTTACTTCGTTCCGTCGCTATAGTCACTATGCTACCTACTACGCTATTTCTATTTTCTACAGTTCTACTATATTCCTTTAATATTTTGCAATTTTTATTTTTTATGTTATCCAACTATTCCAATTTTTGTTCTGCCCGTACAGACCCCTACTTACTTAGGGTGGTATCCACAGATCATCTGAACCTGCCCGTACAGACCCCTAGCTAACCAGAGTAATCCTCGGTTAACTAGAGCGGTATCCACAGGACGTTTTATCCTGCCCGTACAGACCCCTAGCTAACCAGGGTGATCCCTAGTTAACTAGAGCGGTATCCACAGGACGCCTCGTCTATTCAGTCCCCTATCCTCTTAGGGCGTCTTAGTGACGTCACAAATTCACTTTCTTAACTTATCTATTTTCTACTTACCCCACTGCGCAGCCTTCTTGAGCAATCCTCCGGGTCTCTTTTAGAATATTTTAGACAGATTCTTTGGATCGGAGAGGCCCTTTAACCGCCTAGACGCTTCTGTGTCACCAGCAGCCCCCCGTTTCAACAGGTTAAAAATCCAAATGAAGCGGAAAACCGCCTACCTTTTAGCGGGTGGCCACCCTTGTCCTGTTGTTCCGGGGAGCCCCGTGGGGCTAGGAAGCGCCCTTGGCTGGTCGTCCTTTATCGAACGGGCCTCTTTCCGATCCTGCCGACTACGCCAATTTTGTCGTGGTTACCTGTGTTTAAAATGAATCAGATGACACGGAGAATTCTTCAAGAAGTTAAAAGCCTTTATTTGCAAACAACGGCTGGAACAGTCAGGATGTCAACCATCTGACTGCCCACTTAGTACATCGGGCAGCCTCTTTTTATAGGATTCTTCCAGCCTTATCTTCGTTACCTTATCTCCTACTTGTACTCATTTTTTACAGTCATTCATCTTTTTGCAGTCACCCTGTCTACCTTGCCACCATTAAACCCCACTTATTGATGAATGTTCATATTTCACCTTTCAACCCGCCACCATTAAACTCCCAAGTACCACCCCACTCATTCCAACTCGTATGTTTCTTCTCGTCGCTCCACCATTATCTTTTGACAGGGAGCAGGGGTAAGTAAAGGCTAAGGGATAGGTAAAGGCTAAAAGCAAAGGAATCTCACCGCCTGAGCAGTTACAGACACGTGTCAAGGGTAAGGAATGTCTAGAGCGCCTTAATTAGTTAAAGAGAAGCGCCTAATGCCCAAGTAGTAACAATGTATAAAATAATACCGTAACAAAGTCTAATGTATAAAATAATATCGTATTATCTCCCATAACTACTCCCCACAACCCCTGACACCCACTGTAATCAAGAATTTGGACTAGGACGGAGAAAGTGGGGAGAGAGATGGGAGCAGGACAAAGCCTGGCGAGTGATAGGTGGATACAGGCGAGAGGGTGGTTGGCAGATGGGTGGAGTAAGGGACAAAGGCTAGAGGTGAAAAGGAGACGAAGGTTGTCAGATAAGCAGATGAGAGCATTGAAATGTAAAGCCAGATGGATTGATATGGATGCAAGGGGAAGGAGGAAAATATAGGACTCAGGAATTGGAGATGAGTGTACAGAGGGGTAGGAGCAGTGGCTGAGGTGATGGGGAAGTGTACACCTAGGTGGGGATGCAGCTTAAGAGGGGAGTTACCATCAGTATGCTCAGAGTCCTTTCAGAGTTCTATATTTCCCTTTTACCCCCTTCATTCCCACCCTGTCCCATTACACCCGTATCCCTCCCAAGCTTTACTTTTCATCCTCCTCTCCTTCTGACATATTCTCACCTTTTCATTTCTAGCCTTTGTCACTTACTCCACAATCACCCCCTCACCTTATCCACCCATCACTTGTTAAGCTTTGCCTCGGCCCACCTCACCTTCCCAGCTTTCCCCCACTCCAGTCTGAAGGATTCCAACCAGATACATCTATTCATTTGCTCCAGAGATGCTGCCTGACCCACAAAGTTCCTCCAGCACTGCTGTTTTTGTTCACGATTCCAGCATCCTGAATTGAAAGAACCTCAAATAAATATAATAATTTAGTTTTGACATAGTGAGGAAACAGGCCCTCTGGCCCACCGAGTCTGCACAATCCAGCAATCACCACGTACACTAGCACTATCCTACACACTAGGGACAGTTTCCTAAAACCAATTAACCTACTAATTTGAATATCTTTGGCATGTTGAAAGAAACTAGAACACCTAGAGAAAACCCATTTGGTCACAGGGAGAACATACAAACTCTGTGCAGACTACACATGTTGTCAGGATTGAACCCAGGTCTCTGGCGCTATGAGGCAGCAACTCTTCCACTGTGCTGCCCAATCTTTCCCCAAACACTGAAACCCAAGTGTGGGATTGAAACAGGGGCATTACCTTAATGTCATCTCCATTAAGACCAGATCCATCAGAAAGGTTGGCCGAGAGACCTGTGAGGCCACCATCAATGGTTATGAAGATGAAGTCATGCACTGTCCTTCTACACCAGATGAGTGGAAGAGAGTGGCTGAAGGCTTTGATACCAGATGGAACTTTCAGAACACATGTGGGGCAGTGGACAGCAAGCACGTGGCCATCAGGTGTCCACCGAATGAAGGTTCCACGTACTTCAACTACCAGAAGTTCCATTCCTTCGTACTCATGGCTGTGGTGGATGTAGACTACAACTTCCTGTAAGTGCATGTGGGCACACCTGGCAGTGTCTCAGATGGTGGGATCTGAAGAGAGACCTCCCTTCGAAGAAGGGAGAGCAGGCTTTCCTGATCCAGAACCTCTGCCAGGAGAAGACAACCCTGACATCCCATACACCCTGTATGGTGATGATGCCTTCCTACTCAGGTCATGGATGATGAAGCCATACCCTCACAGGGGAATGTCAAGGGAGCAGAGGAATTCCAACTGCAGGCTATCCAGGGCTAGAATGGTGGTGGAAAATGCCTTTGGCATCCTTGCCAGCAGATTCAGATGCTTGCTGACAACGATGCAGCAGGGGCCCAAGAATGTGCAGACCATTGTCTACTCAGCATGTGTCCTCCACAACCTGATCCGTAGTAGAAGTGCAGCAGCAGCAGCCATGGTGGAGGGTGACCGAGTGGACAACCAAACAAGCAACATCAAACCAGGCTCATGGAGAACTGGAGGACAGGCAGCATCACTGCTGGGACTGGGGATATTGCCAGGAAACACTTCCGCCAAGAAAGCCAAGGAGCAGAGAGACCATCTCTGCATTTACTACAACTCTGAACTAGGCAGCGTACCATGGCAGAATAGGCACTAGACAATAGGTGCAGGAGGAGGCCATTCGGCCCTTCGAGCCAGCACCACCATTCAATGTAATCATGGCTGATCATCCACAATCAGTACCCCATTCCTGCCCTCTCCCCATGCCCCCTGACTCCGCTATCCTTAAGAGATCTATCTAGCTCTCTCTTGAATGCATTCAGATATTTGGCCGCCACTGCCTTCTGAGGCAGAGAATTCCACAGATTCACAACTCTCTGACTGAAAAAGTTTTTCCTCATCTCCGTTCTAAATGGCCTGCCCCTTATTCTTAAACTGTGGCCCCTGGTTCTGGACTCCCCCAACATTGGGAACATGTTTCCTGCCTCTAACGTGTCCAACCCCTTAATAATCTTATACGTTTCGATAAGATCCCCTCTCATCCTTCTAAATTCCAGTGTATACAAACCTAGTCGCTCCAGTCTTTCAATATATGACAGTCCCGCCATTCCGGGAATGAACTTAGTAAACCTACGCTGCACACCCTCAATAGCAAGAATATCCTTCCTCAAATCTGGATATCAAAACTGCACACAGTACTCCAGGTGCGATCTCACTAGGGCCCTGTACAACTGCAGAAGGACCTCTTTGCTCCTATACTCAACTCCTCTTGTTATGAAGGCCAACATTCCATTGGCTTTCTTCACTGCCTGCTGTACCTGCATGCTTCCTTTCAGTGACTGATGCACTAGGACACCCAGATCTCATTGTACGTCCCCTTTTCCTAATTTGACACCATTGAGATAATACTCTGCCTTCCTATTCTTACCACCAAAGTGGATAACCTCACACTTATCCACATTAAACTGCATCTGCCATGCATCCGCCCACTCACACAACCTGTCCAAGTCACCCTGCAACCTCATAGCATCTTCCTCACAGTTCACGTTACCACCCAGCTTTGTATCATCTGCAAATTTGCAAATGGTACTTTTAATCCCTTCATCCAAGTCATTAATGTATATTGTAAATGACATGATCTGAAGACCAGCAGCAAACTGCCCACTCCACAAGCAGATGTCCTCCACTCCCAAAAGACCACAACCCAAGCCCCTATCCAGGGCCCCACACCCTCCCAAGGAGTTTCTTTTTTGATGCAGTGCATTGGTTGTGATGGTTTTGTTTCAATGATCGAAAGAAATGATAAGAGTTCGCCTTTCAATGCAGTGAAATGCTTGTGTCTGTATTTGTTTCATTGATAGAAGTAAATAAGAGTTTGCCTTTCAATGCATTGCAATGGTTGTGTTTGTATTGTTTCATTGATAGAAATAAATGATAAGAGTTCGCCTTTCAATGCAATGAATTGCTTGTTTACTTCATTGATCTAAATAAATGAAAAGATTTTGCTTTTAAATGCAATGACTGTGTATGTGTTTATTTCATTGGTCAAAATAAATGAAACTAAAATATTTGAAAGAGATGCCATGAGAAAGTACTTAGAAATGCAATAACTTCAGACATCAATTTTTTGTCAAAATGCCCAAAATCAACTTTATTCAAACAAACTACATTCCTATAAAAGGTGGATAACTACATGCAAAAATCGGTGAAAAAATATAAACTTCAAACAATTACAAAAATTACCAAAAAAGAGATTTTTAACATTAAACAGATTCTTCTATGTAATAATGTTTAATGTGGCCGGTTATACATTGGCCCATGAGGACTGCCGTCAGAACTTGAGGCCGGGCTCTCCGTTCTGGGGGGTCACTCTGTTGTCCCTTGCGCAGGTGCGTGTGTCTCCAGCCAATAGTACCCTGGCATTGAGTATGCCGTCTGGGATGGGAAAGGTGCTGCTTGCTGATAATATGGGGGGGCATCAGTGGGGTCTCTTCAGTGGGGTCTCTTCAGTGGGGTCTCTTCAGTGGGGTCTCTTCAGTGGGGTCTCTTCAGTGGGGTCTCTTCAGTGGGGTCTCTTCAGTGGGGTCTCTTCAGGGTATGTGGCTGCAACACAGAAACATATCGAGAATAAGTGAAAGGCAAAGAATTAAAAACAAATAATGTCAAGTCCAAGTCCCCAAAATAATGTAATTGGGTACCCGGGTGACAGTGCTGCTGTGGTGGTACCATTACCTATGTAAGTGGGTACCTGGTGAGCGTGCTGCTCTGGTGGTACCATTACCTGTGTAAGTGGGTACCTGGTGAGCATGCTGCTGTGGTCGTACCATCACCTGTGTAAGTGGGTACCTGGTGAGCATGCTGCTGTGGTGGTCCCATCACCAGTGTAAGTTGGTACCTGGTGACAGTGCTGCTGTGGTGGTCCCATCACACGTGTCCCATCTGTTGCTGTCCCACGTTTCCCATCTGCAGCAGAATATGCGACACACATTAAATAATATTTCAAACATCAATTTAAAAATTAATGGCTAATTTTGAGGTCAATTTTCCACAACACCACACAAGATTCACTGAAGATATCAACCTGGTGGGAGACATGGGGGGCATGTGGGGGGGGGCATGGGAGGCATGTGGGTGGGCATGGGGGGCATGTGGGGCATGTGGGGGGGCATGGGAGGCATGTGGGTGGGCATGGGGGGCATGCGGGTGGGCATGGGGAGCATGTATGGGGGGATGGGGGGCATGTATGGGGGGATGGGGGGCACGTGGGGAGGCATGGGGAGGCATGTGGGGGGGCATGGGAGGCATATGGGTGGGCATGGGGGGCATGTGGTGCGGCATGGGGGGGGCACATGGGGGGCACATGGGGGGGCATGTGGGGGGGCATGGGGGGCATGTGGGGGGGGCATGTGGGGGGGGCATGGGGAGGCATGTGGGGCATGTGGGGGGGGCATGGGGGCATGTGGGGGGGCATGGGGAGGCATGTGGGGGGGCATGGGAGGCATGTGGGTGGATATGTGGGGGCATGTGGGGGGGCATGGGAGGCATGTGGGGGGGCATGGGAGGCATGTGGGTGGGCATGGGTGGGCATGTGGTGCGGCATGTGGGGGGGCATGTGGAGGTATGTGGGGGGGGCATGGGGGGCATGACCTGGAGCCGCCCGTGGTCTTGCTCCCTTTGCTGTGCGGGTGAATGGTGCATCCGGAGGGTCCCTCCATAGGATCACACTCGTCCTCACTCAAGGTCCTGGAATGTGGTGCACCTCTGTCAAACTGGAAGGAGATAAACGTGAAGTTGCAGACTGTCAAGACCATCAGGACACGACAAGCAAGATGTCACTTTCACAATGACTGTATTACAAATAATCAAATAATCACTTTCACAATGATTGTGTTATGATACCCATTGTATTCTGGCTTTGTCGGGCTTCCACTCGCATAATGTGTGACCTCAGAAAGGACCACGTCTGTAGGATCTACTCCTGCCTCTGCGTCAGGCTCTTGGCACCAGACCCGGACTTATTCGCACTCTGGGACAGCTTTTCATATCTTGTCCTCTGATTTTTGAAAAAAACACCTAGTTATTCATCTGTATCAATAAAAAGATAAATTTCAGTGTGGATTGCCTGCTTGCAAAACAATGCAGACCACAGCTAGCACACAACAGGAGGTTTGTACTTAAGAGGTACTCAGGAGGTTTGTACCAGGAAACTCCTTGGCCTTGGCTTCAAGGAGAGCTGTCTTCCCAGCCGTGTTGCGGCACTGCCGGTGGTTGTCATCGTACAGTTGAGGGTCAGATTGATACCACTCAACCAGATCACTCTCCTGTTGGTCGCTGAATATATAAAGTCTCTTGGAGTCATCACCAGTGCTCATCAGGGCTGGGGTGTTGATGGTGGGGACAATGGCAGCCTTCAAGTTGTCCACCAGGACCTCCTCTTCCTGGGGCTTCTCTACCACAACTTCCTCGTCCTGGGGCTTCTCTACCAGGACCTCCTCCTCCTGGGGCATCTCCACCTGGTCTCCTCCACCACGACCTCCTCCTCCTGGGTCACCTCAGTCTCCACCTGCCTCGTGGGTGAGTGTGGGGGTTGAAATGTGCCCTTGGTCTGGCCCTCCCTTCTCCTGGGTACCATTTTTTTAAAGATGAAGTAGAAGTTTTTAAAGTTGAGGTGAAAAATTAGATCTGATCAGGTCAGTCACCAAACAAAGAATGACCAGTTCTCAAGGAAACGCCCAAAGTCCTGTGACCACAGGTGTTAGTCACGGAGGTGCCAGTGATGTGGTAGCGGTCTGGACGGACCTTGCTGTCGGTATGGTTAGGTTTCCGCCCCCATTCAACAGCATCACGGCAGGCTGTTGCAGCTGGACTTCTGTGGACGGGTTTTTCCAGTGCCTGTCGCAACTTATCTTCTCCTGATCCCGGTACCTGTCGCCGGTTGACGTAGGTAATCATCAATAAAACTCATCCGTCCTCAGTACCGGCGACAACGTTCCTCATCTGGCGACAACCTGAGACAGAGCCCACGACAAGCTACGATCATTGGCGTCAAGCCAGCCGTCGCCAAAACTTTAGGGCCGAGAGAAACTTCCGCGACGACTCGGAACTGCTACGACTCATTGGAGACGACTGACGGCCGTGCCCGCGACACCTCGCAAACACCCCGTGACACCCCGCGATACTGGAGACGACTCACGACCGTGCCCACAACACCCCACGACACTGGAGACGACTCACGACCATGACCGCGACACTGGAGATGACTCACGACCGTGCCCGCGACACCAGAGATGACTCACGACCGTGCCCGTGGCACACCGCGACACTGGAGACGACTAACGACCATGCCCGTGACACACCGCGACACTGGAGACGACTAACGCCCATGCCCGCGACACCCCGTGACACCCCACGATACTGAAGACGACTCACGACCGTACCCGCAACACCCCGCAAAACCCCACAACACCTCACGACACTGGAGACCATGCCCGCGACACCCCATGACACCCCGCGACACCCCGCGACAATGGAGACGACTCACGACCGTTCCCGTGACACCCCGCGACACACCGTAACACACCGCGACACATCGCGAAACCCCGCGACACCCCGCGACACACCGCGACACATCGCGACACACCGCGACACACAGCGGCACACCACGACACACCACGGCACACCACGACACACAACCACACACCGCGACACCCAGCGACACACCGCGACACACCACGACACGCCGCTACACCCCGCGACACACCACGGCACACCGCGACACACCGCGACACACCGCGACACCCCGCGACACCCCGCGACACACAGCGACACACCCCGACACACCGCGACACCCCGCGACACACAGCGACACACCGCGACACACCGCGACACACCCCGACACACCACGAGACCCCGCGAGACACAGCGACACACAGCGACACACAGCGACACACCGCGACACACCCCGACACACCGCGACACCCCGCGACACCCCGCGACACACAGCGACACACCCCGACACCCCGCGACACACAGCGACACACAGCGACACACCGTGACACACAGCGACACACCGCGACACACAGCGACACACCGCGACACACAGCGACACACAGCGACACACCACGAGACCCCGCGACACACAGCGACACACAGCGACACACAGCGACACACAGCGACACACCGGCATATGTGTGGCCACAGCCTAGTCGCCTGCTGTCGCCTTAAATATCACGGAACTGGGACAGGCCCTTAATGCTGGAGGAGTGGGGGTGGAAGGGGAAAGGGGCAGTATGGGACTTGGGGATAGAGGGGTACGGGTGGAAGGGGAAAGTACAGGGCTTGGGGATGGGAGAGGAGCAGACAGAGAGGAAGGGAGAGGAGCAGAGTGACTGGGGTGGTGGGAGAAGAGGGCACCCCAGGGTGGTGGTGCAGGGAAAGAGGGAGGTTTCCCTTCCTCAGTACACTCATCTCCCATCTGTGTGTCACATTTCTTTCATCCCTCTTTCGCATTGCACCCACACACATCCCTCTGGCTTACATTTCACTCCTCTGCTTATCCAACACATTGTCACCTTTTCATATCTAGTCTTCACGTACTCCACCCATCTACCAAGTACACCCTCACCTGTATCTGTCCATCATTTGCCAGGCTTTGCCCACCCCACCTTACCTTTCCAGCTTTATTCCAGCCCCACTCCAGTCTGAAGGCTCCTGACGCAGCACATCTGTCCATTTCCTGCCGATGCTGCCTAACCCATTGAGTTCCTCCAACATTGATTTTATTGCTGAAGATCCAGCATCTTGAATTATAAAACCTTGACCAAAAATAGGGAACCCATTGTTAATCTTTCAAAGACTTACCCCACTGAAACCAAAGGAGGGGTTGAGATAGGGGCCTTACTTTCACACCATCTCCATGAAGATCACATCCAGATAGACAGGATAAGGTTGCAGGAACATTACAGGGCGTGCAGCAGCTCAAGATAGAGAAAACCCAACTGTAACAGAACAGACAATACTTTAACCGATAAAAAACACTGAATTAAATGAGATTTGTATCAGGAGAATAGCAATGGGGAAGAAGTTTATTCCATCTTACGCCAGCATTTGGCAGAATGGGAAGAGACCGTCTGACCCCAGCAGACAAGTGTCTGCCCAGCAGCACAGGTCAACCCCAGCAGCACAGGTCAACCCGAGCAGCACAGGCCAACCCCAGCAGCACAGGCTAACCCCAGCAGCACAGGTCAACCCGAGCAGCACAGGCCAACCCCAGCAGCACAGGCCAACCCCAGCAGCACAGGCCAACCCCAGCAGCACAGGCCAACCCCAGCAGCACAGGCCAACCCCAGCAGCACAGGCCAACCCCAGCAGCACAGGCCAACCCCAGCAGCACAGGTCAACCCCAGCAGCACAGGCCAACCCGAGCAGCACAGGCCAACCCCAGCAGCACAGGCCAACCCCAGCAGCACAGGCCAACCCCAGCAGCACAGGCCAACCCGAGCAGCACAGGCCAACCCCAGCAGCACAGGCCAACCACAGCAGCACAGGCCAACCCCAGCAGCACAGGCCAACCCGAGCAGCGCAGGTCAACCCCCCCCCCCCAGCAGCACAGGTCAATCCCAGCAGCACAGGTCAACCCCAGCAGACACTCCCAGCAGCACAGGTCAACCCCAGCAGACACAGGTCCAGTACTTGGAGATCCTGGGTGAAAATAAACACGTTATTCAGAGGATGAAAGCAGAAAGCAAACATATTGCAGCAACACAGACACTTGCCAAATCAAATATAGATTTAGCCCAACTCTAAAGAACTACAGTGGGGTGAATGGAAGGACAGGATTAGTAAATTGAAATAAGACTTAAGAGCCATGACTATTAAACTCACTTTCCCTAGGATAACTTTAACCAAGGAATAACTAGGCTGGAGATACTCAGTGGGTCAGGCACCATCTGCCTGACTGCAATGGAATGGACAGATGATGTTTCAAATCAGGACCTTTCATCAGACTGATGGAGTTGGGAGAAAGCTGGAAAGAGATGGGAGCAAGATAAAGCCTGGTGAGCAATGCTGGATACAATTGATTAGCAGATAGGGGAGTTGTAACAAAGGCTAGAGGTGAAGAGGAGACAAGTGTCAGACAAGGAGAAGAGGTTTGATGTGCAAGTGTACAGGTGAGGGGAAAGGAGTAGGTGACTGGAGTGTTGAGGGAGGAGAACACCAGGATGGGGAGTGTAGGGAACGAGGGGGTTTCCCTTCATTACGCTCATCCCCATCTCCAAGTCTCATTCCCTTTTATCCCCACCTGCCCCATTACAGGTGGATACCCATCCCATTACACCTGGATACCCATCCCACTACACCTGGATACCCATCCCATTACACCTGGATACCCGTCCCATTACACCTGGATACCCATCCCATTACACCTGGATACCCATCCCACTACACCTGGATACCCATCCCACTACACCTGGATACCCATCCCATTACACCCGGATACCCATCTATTACACCTGGATAGCTTTACATTTCACACCTCTGAAGTGTTGTCACCTTTTCACCTCTAGCATTTGTCATTTACTCCACCATCTGCCCATCATCCCCCTCACCTGTATCCACTCATCACTTGCCAAGCTTTGCTCCATTTCCCTTTTCCAACCTTCTCCCACTACTCCAGTCTGAAGGCTTCCAAGCTGACAAGTCATCTGTCCATTTTCTCCACAGATGCTGCCTGACCCGTTGAGTTACTCCAGCACTCTGTGAAACGTCACCTATCCATGTTCTCCACAGATGCTGCCTGACCCGCTGAGTTACTCCAGCACTCTGTGAAACGTCACCTATCCATGTTCTCCACAGATGCTGCCTGACCCGTTGAGTTACTCCAGCACTCTGTGAAACGTCACCTATCCATGTTCTCCACAGATGCTGCCTGACCCGCTGAGTTACTCCAGCACTCTGTGAAACGTCACCTATCCATGTTCTCCACAGATGCTGCTTGACCCGCTGAATTGCTCCAGCACTGTCTTTTTTTGTAAACCAGCACCTACTTATCATATCATATCATATATATACAGCCGGAAACAGGCCTTTTCGGCCCACCAATTCCGTGCCGCCCAGCGATCCCCGTACATTAACACTATCCTACACCCACTAGGGACAATTTTTTACATTTACCCAGCCAATTAACCTACATACCTGTACGTCTTTGGGGTGTGGGAGGAAACCGAAGATCTCGGAGAAAACCCACGCAGGTCACGGGGAGAACGTACAAACTACTTACAGTGCAGCACCCGTAGTCAGGATCGAACCTGAGTCTCCGGCGCTGCATTCGCTGTAAAGCAGCAATTCTACCGCTGCGCTACCATACCGCTACTTGATTTTCATCCCAAATCTTCCCTAATTTCAGGGTTTTTACAAATTTTGGCATCTGGGCAATGGGTGAACTACAGGGAAAGGAAACTGGTCACAGAGCAATAAAGAACAATTTTGCAGGAAAGAGCACAATAATATCTAATTTGTCGACCGCACTCAATATGCAGTGAATTCATAAACAGGTCGCTCCAATTTGTGCTCAACACTCCCACCGCGTGGTGATCCGCTGCACTGCAGGCCCGTCTGATATGTGGACAAAGTCCTGATTTGACTTGGCAGCAACAACAATTCCTGGCAATATCCTCATAAATCTTGTCGACACCCTTTCCAAAAAGGTTTCCAAGCATTGGAGACAGAGATAGGATCAGCTCTTTGGGGAATTTTATACGTCATGATTCCAATCCACACCAGATCACAATTTGAGAGTGTTGTCCACATATCAGACGGGCCTGTAGTGCAGTGGATTACCAAACGGTGGGAGTTAAAACAAATGTAGGTCCCTTGCAGTCAGAAACAGGTGAATTGATCATGGGGAACAATGAAATGGCAGACCAATTGAATAACTACTTTGGTTCTGTCTTCACTAAGGAAGACATAAATAATCCGCCGGAAATAGCAGGGGACCGGGGGTCAAATGAGAGGGAGGAACTGAGTGAAATCCAGGTTAGTCGGGAAGTGGTGTTAGGTAAATTGAATGGATTAAAGACCAATAAATCCCCAAGGCCAGATAGGCTGCATCCCAGAGTGCTTAAGGAGGTAGCCCCAGAAATAGTGGATGCATTAGTGATAATTTTTCAAAACTCTTTGGATTCTGGAGTAGTTCCCGAGGATTGGAGGGTAGCTAATGTAACCCCACTTTTCAAAAAGGGAGGGAGCGAGAAAACGGGGAATTACAGACCAGTTAGTCTAACATCGGTAGTGGGGAAAATGCTTGAGTCAGTTATTAAAGATGGGATAGCAGCACATTTGGAAAGTGGTGAAATCATTGGATAAAGTCAGCATGGATTTATGAAAGGTAAATCATGTCTGACGAATCTTATAGAATTTTTTGAGGATGTAACTAGTAGAGTGGATATGGGAGAACCAGTGGATGTGTTATATCTGGACTTCCAGAATGCTTTCGACAAGGTCCCACATAAAAGATTAGTATGCAAACTTAATGCACACGGTATTGTGGGTTCAGTATTGATGTCGATAGAGAACTGGCTGGCAGACAGGAAGCAAAGAGTAGGAATAAACGGGTCCTTTTCAGAATAGCAGGCAGTGACTAGTGGGGTATCGCAAGGCTCAGTGCTGGGACCCCAGCTATTTACAATATATATTAATGATTTGGATGAGGGAATTGAATGCAACATCTCCAAGTTTGCGGATGACACGAAGCTGGGGGGCAGTGTTAGCTATGAGGAGGATGCTAGGAGGCTGCAACGTGACTTGAATAGGTTAGGTGAGTGGGCAAAGGCATGGCAGATGCAGTATAATGTGGATAAATGTGAGGTTATCCACTTTGGTGGCAAGAACAGGAAAGCAGACTATTACCTGAATGGTGGCGGATTAGGAGAAGGGGAGATGCAGCGAGACCTGGGTGTCGTGGTACACCAGTCATTGAAAGTAGGCATGCAGGTGCAGCAGGCAGTGAAGAAAGCGAATGGTATGTTGGCATTCATAGCGAGGGGATTTGAGTATAGGAGCAGGGAGGTTCTGCTGCAGTTGTACAGGGCATTGGTGAGACCACACCTGGAGTATTGCGAACAGTTTTGGTCTCCTAATCTGAGGAAAGACATTCTTGCCATAGAGGGAGTACACCAGATTGATCCCTGGGATGGCAGGACTTTCATATGAAGAAAGACTGGATAGACTCGGTTTGTACTCGCTGGAATTTAGAAGATTGAGGGGGGATCTTACAGAAACTTACAAGATTCTTAAGGGGTTGGACAGGCTAGATGCAGGAAGATTGTTCCCGATGTTGGGGAAGTCCAGAACAAGGGGTCACAGTTTAAGGATAAGGGGGAAGTCTTTTAGGACCAAGATGAGAACGTTTTTTTTCACACAGAGAGAGGTGAATCTGTGGAATTCTCTGCCACAGAAGGTAGTTGAAGCCAGTTCATTGGCTATATTTAAGAGGGAGTTAGATTTGGCCCTTGTGGCTAAAGGGATCAAGGGGTATGGAGAGAAGGCAAGTACGGGATACTGAGTTGGATGATCAGCCATGATCATATTGAATGGCGGTGCAGGCTCGAAGGGCCGAATGGCCTACTCCTGCACCTATTTTCCATGTTTCTGTGTTTCTATGTTGTCCACATATCAGACGGGCCTGCAGTGCAGCGGATCACAGTAAGAATGCCCCTCAGGTCCTTTCAACCCAATATTCCACATCATCCCTGCATGTGTTCCACCTGCTCGTTCCACATTGTGCTTCAAACATTTGCAATAATTACTGATCAACAATGTACCACAGATAGACACAAAGTGCTGGAGAAACTCAGCAGGTCAGGCAGCATCTGTGGAGAACATGGGTAGGTGACATTTCACAGAGCACTGGAGTAAGTCAGTGAGTCAGGCAGCATCTGTGGAGAACATAGGTGATGTTTCACAGAGTACACAGAAGCAGGGGGATTTATTATGGGGAACAAGGAAATGGCAGACGAGTTGAACCGGTACTTTGGATCTGTCTTCACTAAGGAAGATACAGACAATCTCCCAGATGTTCTAGTGGCCAGATACCCTAGGGTGACAGAAGAACAGAAGGAAATCCACATTAGGCAGGAAATGGTGTTGGGTAGACTGATGGGACGGAAGGCTGACAAATCCCCAGGGCCTGATGGTCTGCATCCCAGAGTACTTAAGGAGGTGGCGCTAGAAATTGTGGACGCATTGGTGATCATTTTCCAATGTTCTATAGATTTAGGGTCAATTCCTGTGGATTGGAGGGTAGCAAATGTTATCCCACTTTTTAGGAAAGGAGGGAGAGAGGAAACGGGAAATTATAGACCAGTTAGTCTGACATCAGTGGTGGGGAAGATGATGGAGTCAATTATAAAAGACGAAATTGCGGAGCATTTGGATAGCAGTAACAGGATCGTTCCAAGTCAGCATGGATTTACGAAGGGGAAATCATGCTTGACTAATCTTCTGGAATTTTTTGAGGATGTAACTAGGGGGACTGACAGGGGAAAGCCGGTGGATGTGGTGTACCTCGACTTTCAGAAAGCCTTTGACAAGGTACCACATAGGAGATTAGTGGGCAAATTTACAGCACATGGTATTGGAGGTAGGGTACTGACATGGATAGAAAATTGGTTGACAGACAGAAAGTAAAGAGTGGGGATAAATGGGTCCCTTTCAGAATGGCAGGCAGTGACTAGTGGGGTACCGCAAGGCTCCGTGCTGGGACCGCAGCTATTTACAATATACATTAATGTATATTGGATGAAGGGATTAAAAGTACCGTTGGCTAATTTGCAGATGATACAAAGCTAGGTGGTAGTGTGAACTGTGAGGAAGATGCTATGAGGTTGCAGGGTGACTTGGACAGGTTGTGCGAGTGGGCGGATGCATGGCAGATGCAGTTTAATGTGGATAAGTATGAGGTTATCCACATTGGTGGTAAGAATAGGAAGGCAGATTATTATCTGAATGGTGTCAAGTTAGGAAAAGGGGACGTACAATGAGATCTGGGTGTCCTAGTGCATCAGTCACTGAAAGAAAGCATGCAGGTAGAGTAGGCAGTGAAGAAAGCCAATGGAATGTTGGCCTTCATAAAAAAAGGAGTTGAGTTTAGGAGCAAAGAGGTCCTTCCGCAGTTGTACAGGGGCCTAGTGAGACCACACCTGGAGTACTGTGTGCAGTTTTGGTCTCCATATTTGAGGAAGGATATTCTTGCTATTGAGGGTGTGCAGCGTAGGTTTACTAAGTTAATTCCTGGAATAGCGGGACTGTCATATGTTGAAAGACTGTATGCACTGGAATTTAGAAGGATGAGAGGGGATCTTATCGAAACATATAAGATTATTGAGGGGTTGGACACGTTAGAGGCAGGGAACATGTTCCCAATGTTGGGGGAGGCCAGAACCAGGGGCCACAGTTTAAGAATAAGGGGTATGTCATTTAGAACGGAGATGAGGAAAAACATTTTCACTCAGCGAGTTGTAAATTTGTGGAATTCTCTGCCTCAGAAGGCAGTGGAGGCCAATTCTCTAAAAGCTAGATAGAGCTCTTAAGGATAGCGGAGTCAGGGGGTATGGGGAGAAGGCAGGAATGGGGTACTGATTGAGAATGATCAGCCATGATCACATTGAATGGTGGTGCTGGCTCGAGGGGCCGAATGGCCTATTCCTGCACCTATTGTCTATTGTCTATTGTCTATAGTACTGGAGTAACTCAGCGGGTCAGGCAGCATCTCTGGAGAACATGGATAGGTGACATTTCACAGAGTGCTGGAGTAACTCAGCAGGTCAGGCAGCATCTGTGGAGAACATGGATAGGTGACGTTTCACAGAGTGCTGGAGTAACTCAGTGGGTCAGGCAGCATCTCTGGAGAACATGGATAGGTGACATTTCACAGAGTGCTGGAGTAACTCAGCAGGTCAGGCAGCATCTGTGGAGAACATGGATAGGTGACGTTTCACAGAGTGCTGGAGTAACTCAAGGGGTCAGGCAGCATCTGTGGAGAACATGGATAGGTGACGTTTCACAGAGTGCTGGAGTAACTCAATGGGTCAGGCAGCATCTGTGGAGAACATGGATAGGTGATGTTTCACAGAGTGCTGGAGTAACTCAATGGGTCAGGCAGCATCTGTGGAGAACATGGATACGTGTTGTTTCACTTAAGGGGACGAAAGGCATTTTAAAGGCATGCTCAATTGAGATCAGATCGGGTGATTGACTTGGCCACTCAAGAATTGACCATTTTTTCATTTTGGAAAACTCCTTTGTTCTTTAGCAGTATGTTTGGGATCATTGTCTTGCTGTCGAATGAACCGCTGGCCAATGAATTTTGAGGCATTTGTTTGAACTTGAGCAGTGTATAGCAATTCATTCTTCCCTCGCACAATTAAAGCATGGATAGTTTTCACCCTACTA
Organism: Rhinoraja longicauda; assembly: GCF_053455715.1. NCBI lineage: Eukaryota > Metazoa > Chordata > Chondrichthyes > Rajiformes > Arhynchobatidae > Rhinoraja > Rhinoraja longicauda. The sequence goes on from NW_027601449.1 coordinate 141,422, forward strand.
TAGTTACTCAACCAGACGCAACTAAATGTAAGGCAGCTCTTCTTCTCCAAGAAGCTCTTCTTGCTTAAGTCCATACTCCACCACCTCCAGTTTAAATTCCATTTGGAATATTTTGGAGGACCAAGAACCAAGAAAGGATGTGTCTATACACTTCAGAATTCATTATGCTACTACCATCAGCAGTTGTATCATCAATGAAGATAAGTGAGCCAGTACCTTCAGCAGCCATACATGCACAGGCCATAACACCCCCACCACCGTGTTTCACAGATAAGGTGGTATGCTTTGGATCTTGGGCAGTTCCTACTCTCCTCCATACTTTGCTCTTGCCATCACTCTGATATAAGTTAACCTTCTTCTCATCTGTCCACAAGACATTTTCCAGAACTGTGGTTGCTCTTTTAATTATTTCTTGGCAAACTGTAACTTGGCCATCCCATTTTTGTGGCTAACCAGTGGTTTGCATCTTGCAGTGCAGCTTCTGTATTTCTGTTCATGAAGTCTTCTGTGGACAATGGTCATTGACAAATCCACACCTGACTCCTGGACAGTGTTTCTGATCTGTCGGACAGGTGTTTGGAGATTTTTCTTTATTATAGAGAGAATTGTTCTGTCATCAGCTGTGGAGGTCTTCCTGGGCCTGCCAGTCCCTTTGCGATTAATAAGCTCGCCAGTGCTCTCTTTCTTCTTAATGATGTTCCAAACAGTTGAATTTTGTAAGCCGAAGGTTTTGCTAATGTTTCAAACAGTTTTATTCTTGTTTCTCAGTCTCATAAGGGCTTCTTCGACTTTCATTGGCACAACTTTGGTCCTCATGTTGATAAACAACAATAAACGTTTCCAAAGGTGATGGAAAGACTCGAGGAAATATTAGGTGCGAGAGCTCTCTTATACCAGAATCAGAATTACCTTTATTTGACATCCTAAAAACAGGTCTTTTGGACGAGATTTCGTCACCCACAGTCCAACAATAGAGCAATAAAAATAAGCAAATTACACAACCCCAACCAAAACAAAACACAAAACAAAAAGAAACATCCATCACAGTGAGTCTCCTCCAGTCCCCTCCTTACTGTGATGGAAGGCCAGAATGTAATTTCTCTTCCCCTGCCGTCTTCTCCCGCGGTCAGGCTGTTGAAGTTGCCACGTTCCAGGCCGCGCCGGCCGACCCAAGCCCCGCAATCCAGTGCGGGCGAAGACGCTGCCGCTGCCGCTGCTGCTGCACGTCGGGGCGGTCGTGGCTACCGACATTGAAGCCTCCGCCGAGCGGAGAAAAATCCCGCGGCCTATTTCAGGCCGCGCCGGACGGTGAAATGTCCACGGTGGACGGTGAAATGAATACCTGCATTAAGAAGCAATTAAACACAACTGAGCAATTACAAACACCTGTGAAGCCATGTGTCCCAAACATTATGGTGCCCTGAAATGGGGGAACTATGTTTAAACACTGCTGTAATTTCTACATGGTGAAACCAAAATGTATAAAATGGCCTTTAATAAAATCTGACAATGTGCACTTTCACCACGTGTGATTTTTTTCGATTACAAATCTTAAATTGTGGAGTACAGAGGCAAATAAATAAATGATGGGTCTTTGTCCCAAACATTATGGAGGGCACTGTACCTGTCCAAGCGTCTTTTAAATGCTTTATCAGGTTTCAGAGAGGCCTCTTCTCTCTCTGGTTGCATTCTGACTGTAAAATATCTTTAGATTCTCCTTAATATTGTCTGTCAGAGCTATCTCCTGCCCACTTTTTGTTCGTCTGATTTCCTTCTTAACCATGCTCAGGGATATAATTTACTTCATCCCAGCTGCCTCTATATCTGCTCCATGCATTATTTTCTTGACCAGAGCCGCGATTCTCTCTCTCTCGGTTTCCTTGCTCTCAGCTGCCCTTCACTTTATCAGGAACATGCATGCCTGAACATCACCATCGCACTTACAAAACACTTTCCAGAGACAACCTTCTCCAATCTACTTTAGCAAATTCCTGCCTAATACCATCAATGTTCGCCTTGTCCCAATTCAGAACTGTAATTTGTGGGCCCACCCTGTCCTTATCCACAAACTATTAAAAAACTAATAGACTGTAGTCGCTGCTCACAAAAGGCCCTCCACAGACACTTGAAAAACGCGACAAATTATAATCTGAAATGCTTTACCTCAAAGCGGTGGGTAAACAGATTAAACAATAACTTTCAAAGGAAGTGGATATGTGCTTGAACAAGTGAAATTGCAGGGGAGTGGAGCTGAGGAGTGGGGCTGAGGATTGGGACTGAGGAGTGGGGCAGTGGAGTAGCGCTGACGAGTGGGGCAGAGGAGTGGAGCTGCGGAGTGCAGCTGAGGAGTGGGACTGAGAAGTGGAGCTGAGGAGTGGGGCTGAGGAGTAGGGCTGAGGAGTGGGGCTGAGGAGTGGGGCTGAGGAGTAGCACTGAGGAGTGGGGCTGAGGAGTGCGGCTGAGGAGTGGGGCTGAGGATTGGGACTGAGGAGTACGGCTGAGGAGTGGGGCTGACGAGTGGTGCTGAGGAGTGGAGCTGAGGAGTAGCGCTGAGGATTGGGGCTGACGAGTGGCGCTGAGGAGTGGAGCTGAGGAGTGGAGCTGAGGAGTGGGGCCGCGGCGTGGGGCCGTGGGGTGGAGCTGAGGAGTGGAGTTGAGGAGTGGGGCTGAGGAGTGGGACTGAGGAGTGGGGCTGAGGAGTGGGACTGAGGAGTGGGACTGAGGAGTGGGACTGAGGATTGGGGCTGAGGAGTGGAGCTGAGGAGTGGGGCAGAGGAGTAGCGCTGAGGAGTGGGGCTGAGGAGTGGAGCTGAGGAGTGGGGCAGAGGAGTAGCGCTGAGGAGTGGGGCTGAGGAGTGGAGCTGAGGAGTGGGGCAGAGGAGTAGCGCTGAGGCGTGGGGCTGAGGAGTGGGGCAGAGGAGTAGCGCTGAGGAGTGGGGCTGAGGAGTGGAGCTGAGGAGTGGGGCAGAGGAGTAGCGCTGAGGAGTGGAGCTGAGGAGTGGAGGTGTGGCACGGAGCTGTGGGGTGGAGTAGTGGCATGGAGCTGCGGCGTGGGGCTGCGGCGTGGGGCTGAGGAGTGGAGCTGCGGGATGGAGCCGTAGCGTAGGGCTGCGGGGTGGAGCTGTGGCACGGAGCTGTGGCGTGGGGCTGCGGCGTGGGGCTGCGGCGTGGAGCTGCGGCGTGGGGCCGCGGCGTGGAGCTGTGTTGCTGTGTTGCTATTGAGGGCGTGCAGCGTAGGTTTACTAGGTTAATTCCCGGAATGGCGGGACTGTCATATGTTGAAAGACTGGAGCGACTAGGTTTGTATACACTGGAATTTAGAAGGATGAGAGGGGATCTTATCGAAACGTATAAAATTATTAAGGGGTTGGACACGTTGGAGGCAGGAAACATGTTCCCAATGTTGGGGAGTCCAGAACCAGGGGCCACAGTTTAAGAATAAGGGGTAGGCCATTTAGAACAGAGATGAGGAAAAACTTTTTCAGTCAGAGAGTTGTGAATCTGTGGAATTCTCTGCCTCAGAGGGCAGTGGAGGCCAATTCTCTGAATACATTCAAGAGAGAGCTAGAGCTATTGGAACCTAATCAAATGTACAGCACTTTGGTCAACGTGGGTTGTTTTTAAATGTGCTATACAAATAAAATTGACTTGACTTGACTTGACTTGACTTAAGGAGAGCGGAGTCAGGGGGTATGGGGAAAAGGCAGGAACGGGGTACTGATTGAGAATGATCAGCCATGATCACATTGAATGGCGGTGCGTACAGGCTCGAAGGGCAGAATGGCCTCCTCCTGCACCTGTTGTCTATTGTCTATTGTCTATTGTCTTGGAGCTGTGGCGAGGAGCTGAGAACTTGCTTCCTTTCAGCATGATTCTGCAACTTGACCAACTCTCTGTTCCAAATAATTTTGTGTTAAATTCCATACAAATGATAACATTAAGCTTTTTAAACATTAATTATGCAATTGAGAATGAGGTTTATAATGGAACTCCCCTTCAACTGAGTAACTTCTTATTATCACAACTATAATCCCTGGGATGGCGGGACTGTCATATGAGGAAAGATTGAAAAGAGTAGGCTTGTATTCACTGGAGTTTAGAAGGATGAGAGGGGATCTTATAGAGACGTATAAAATTATAAAAGAACTAGACAAGCTAGATGCAGGAAAAATGTCCCCAATGTTGGGCGAGTCCAGAACCAGGGGCCACAGACTTAGAATAAAGGGGAGGTCATTTAAAAATGAGGTGAGAAAAAACTTTTTCACCCAGAGAGTTGTGAATTTGTGGAATTCTCTGCCACAGAGGGCAGTGGAGGCCAATTCACTGGATGGATTTGGGAGAGTTAGATAGAGCTTTAGCGGCTAGTGGAATCTAGGGATATGTGGAGAAGGCAGGCACGGGTTATTGATTGTGGACGATCAGCCATGATCACAATGAATGGCGGTGCTGGCTCGAAGGGCCGAATGGCCTCCTGCACCTATTTTCTATGTTTCTATGCTGGGTGGTTGGGAAACCTTCGCTTGGGAAACTTTTCACGGACATTCAGGAGTTTATGTCCATTGATAACATAATCTCACAAAATGGCCCGTCAGAATCCTACAAATAAAATCAATCAGTTCTCACCATTTCAAACCAAGACATGGGCCTGAATCACATAAAACATAGCACAAAAAGTAAGGACATTTGTGTTTGGTAGATTATTTCTTTGTTGTAACAATGCTTCTTGGCAATAAATCTTATACCATTGGAAAGCCTGTTTATTTCCCTTTTAAATGGTGCCACATTTGTAAGGAACATGCATTTGTGGGATGAGCAGCAGAGCTGAGTATGTGGGTTGCGCCCATGAAAAATCTGCCAAATCTTCTCTGCCAATGCCAAACAGCTTATTCTGCCATTGACTCTTGTTCGGTGTTGTTTGGTGGATTGGATGATTGAAGTCTGAAGAAACAAGACATATTGGCAATTTAACAATTTATTCATTTAATAAACAGGAGTCTCAGTAGCGTGTGGAAGAACCATACACAGCCACAACAGCCTGGCACCTCCTCCTCATGCTGGTCACCAGCCTGGTCACACACTGTTGTGGGATGGCATCCCATTCTTCAACCAGCATTTGTCGCAAGTCAGCCAACGTGGTTGTGTTGGTCACTCTGGCACGAACAGCACGCCCAGGCTGATCCCACAAGTGTTCAATGGGGTTGAGGTCAGGACTGCTGGCAGGCCATTCCATCCTCTCCACTCCCAAATTCTGGAGGTAGTCTCTGAGAAACCCTGCTCTGTGGGGGCGAGCATTGTCATCTTGGAGGATAGAGTTCGGTCCCAGACTGTGGAGATATGGGATTGCCACTGGTTGCAGAATCTCATCTCAATATCTCTCTGCATTGAGATTGCCTCCAATGATGACAAGCCTCGTTTTTCCAGTGAGGGAGATGCCGCCCTACACCATCACACTGCCTCCACCAAAAGATGTTACTCTATCGGTGCAGCAATCAGCATAGCGTTCTCCACGTCTTCTCCACACTTTGACCCTATGATCCAACTGCCGTAGGCAGAATCTGGACTCATCGCTGAACATAACATTTCTCCACATGATCAGGTTCCAGTGCACGTGTTGCCGACACCAGCGCAAACGGGCCTGATGGTGAAGGGCAGTCATGGCAGGCCTCCTGGCAGCCCTATGAGACCGGAGATCGGCTGCGTGCAGTCTGTTCCGAATTGTCTGGGCAGAGAGCCGTCGGCCATATCGTCCTGCAAACCTTGACTGCAAATCTGTAGAAGACAGCCTACGGTTCCTAAGTGCTGACAGGGTGAGGAAACGGTCTTCTTCGGGTGTCGTCTTCTTGGGACGCCCACTTGGGACGTCTGTCTCTGACATCCCCCGTTATATGGAACTTGGCCATCACTTTGGAGATGGTACTAGGGCTCACTCAAAATAATGCCGTAACTTGGTTTTGCGGAACACCAGCTTGAAGTTGCCCTATCGCACGGGCCCTATCCAGATCAGTCAAACGTGGCATGCCGATTCTTGGAGCAGACACCTACTGACCACTGTAGCAGGGCCCATACTCACAGATGCTGCCAATCAGGTGCCAATCAGGCACCTGATTGTCAGCACCTGGGGGTACCAGAAGCTCAAAACAAGAGTCAATAGCAACAGCAGAATAAGCTGTTTGGCATTGGCAGAGAAGATTTGGCAAATTTTTCATGGACGCAACCCATATACTTAGCTCTGCTCCTCATCCCACAAATGCATGTTCCTTACAAATGTGGCACCATTTAAAAGGGAAATAAACAGGCTTTCCAACGGTATAAGATTTATTGCCAAGAAGCATTGTTACAACAAAGAAATAATCTACCAAACACAAATTTCCTTACTTTTTGTGCTATGTTTATATCAGCATGATCATAAAAAATGGTCAATAATTCCTTCTAATAAATTATTTATAGCTAATAAATTTAAAAAAATCTTTATAAAATGGTCCAGTTATCGTATGAGAAACTGTAGCCAAATACTATAAATGAACTGAATCTGATCTCACTGTGGCAACAATTGGGTTTCCACATCAATACTTTCAGAAAATAAATCAACTTCCGCCACAATGTGGGGCAACATAATAAAGATAATACTGCTGTCACAATAAGGAGGACAAGAGAATGGAGTGTGTTTAGCAGCCGCTCTGGTGAAATGGCCACCGGGCTGGGCTCAGACAGGCTGGCTATTCTGAACACACGGTTGTGAGCGAGAGCCTTGCTGGCTACCCTGCACGGAGGAGGAACATGCCTGCCATGTTGGTGGAGGACCCTGATATCGGGGCGTCAGGTAGAAAGAACGTGCAAAATTGTTGACCACACTGCGGCTGTCATGTTCCTCGATGAGCAGCAGTAGGAAGGCGATGGGTAGATTACAGAGGGGAAGACGCTGTCCCTGAGTCTGGTGCTGTGCACTTTCAAGCTTCTATACTTTCTGCCAGATTGAAGCGGGGAGAATGAATGGGAGGGTGGGACAAGTCTGCCTCATTCACCATGTCCACAGTCCAGCCAAACGTGTAATAATTTAAAAACAGGAAGATGTGTAGGTAGAGTGAAGGGGAAGATACAGAGTGCAGAATATAGTTCTCAGCATTGTAGCCCATCAGTTCCACAGACAAAGTCCAATGTCCGCAATGGGGTAGAGGTGAATTGGACAGTACCCTAGCTTATGGAAGGACCATTCAGAAGCCTGATAACAGAGGGGAAGAAGCTGTTCCTGGGTCTGGTCATGCGCGCTTTCAAGCTTCTGCCAGGGAAGCTGGGAAAAGTAATGACTGGGGAGGGACAAGTCTTTGATTACGTGCAGGAAAGAAGTGCAGATGCTGGTTTATACCAAAGAAAGACACAAAATGCTGAAGTAACTCATCAGGTCATGCAGCATCTCTGGACAAAAGGAATAGGTGATGTTTTGGGTCGGAACCCTTCAGGTCTTTGATTATGTTGGCTGCTTTTCTAAGGCAGCGTGGTGTAGATGGAGTTAATGGTGTGGTATGTGTGATGGACTGGGTAACATTTACAACTCCCTGCAATTTCTTGCAGTTTTGTGTAGAGCTGTTCTCAAACCATGATGTGATGCAAACCCAATGATATATTTTCTATGGTGCATCTCTAGAAGTTTGTAAGAGTTATTGAAGACATGCTGAATTTCCTCAATCTCCTCAGGAAGTAGAGGCATTGATGCGGTACCTTGGCTATCACATGTGGTTTGTCCATGACAGATCATTGGCAATATTAACGGCCAGAAACCTGATGCTCTCAACCATATCCACAGCACCATTGGTGCTGACTGGGCCCTTTACTCTACCACACTACCTGGTCAATAACTAGCTCCTTCTCCTTACTGACATTGAAGGAGAGGTTGTTGTCCTGACACTACATTACAAGGTTCTCTATCGCCTTCCTGTACTCTGTCTTGTCATCCCTTGTGATCAAGCCCACCACCATAGTGACATCTGAAAATTATTATTGGAGTGAAAGCTGAATTATGATTGTAGAGGGAGTACAAGAGGGGACTAAGTAGCTTCCTTGCAGGGCATTGGGGTTGAGCGTTATTGTGGAGGAGGTGCTGGCTGAGGCTGAGGTCTACGGGTCAGAAAGTCATGGTCCCAGTGGCATGATTCCTAGGTCTAAGAGTTTGGAGATGAGTTTGAATCATATTATATTGTTGAAGCTATAGTCATTTCTGAAAGGTCTCTCCCTTTTCATGATCTCTCTCTTTCTCAGGAGTCAAACGACCCACTTACATTTCCATAAACCCGCTGACTCGCACAGCTACCCAGGCAAGCCACACCTCACGCCACCCCATCCTGTCTCTGGCAGCAATGCCATTCCTTTCTCCCAGTCTCCCCTTCTCTGCCGCATTTGTTGTCGAGGTAAGTTCCCACTCCAGGACATCTGAAATGTTCTCCTTTCTCCACCCACTCCGTGGCTGATGGAAAGTTGTTATATTTCTACTGTTTCTAGGACTTCTGCTCTCATGTGTCAGCTCACAGAAATTGCAGCAGAACCTTGATCAATTGGCCAGGTGGGCTGAGGAATGGTAGTTGAAATTTAATACAGAGAAATGTAAGGTGTTGTATTTTGGGAGGTCTGGCATGGGCATGACTTACACAGTGAATGGTCGGGCTTTGGGGCGTACAGGTGCATGGTTCCTTGAAGGTGGATTCCCAGTTCGATAGGGTAGTCAAAAAAGCATTTGGCACATTGGCCTTCATCAGTCAGAAACATAGAAACATAGAAACATAGAAACATAGAAAATTGGTGCAGGAGTAGGCCATTCGGCCCTTCGAGCCTGCACCGCCATTCAATATGATCATAGCTGATCATCCAACTCAGTATCCCGTACCTGCCTTCTCTCCATACCCCCTGATCCCTTTAGCCACAAGGGCCACATCTAACTCCCTCTTAAATATAGCCAATGAACTGGCCTCAACTACCTTCTGTGGCAGAGAATTCCACAGATTCACCACTCTGTGTGAAAAAAAACGTTCTCATCTCGGTCCTAAAAGACTTCCCCCTTATCCTTAAACTGTGACCCCTTGTTCTGGACTTCCCCAACATCGGGAACAATCTTCCTGCATCTAGCCTGTCCAAACCCTTAAGAATTTTGTAAGTTTCTATAAGATCCCCCCTCAATCTTCTAAATTCCAGCGAGTACAAGCCAAGTCTATCCAGTCTTTCTTCATATGAAAGTCCTGCCATCCCAGGAATCAATCTGGTGAACCTTCTCTGTACTCCCTCTATGGCAAGAATGTCTCACCAATGCCCTGTACAACTGCAGCAGAACCTCCCTGCTCCTATACTCAAATCGCTATGAATGCCAACATACCATTCGCTTTCTTCACTGCCTGCTGCACCTGCATGCCTACTTTCAATGACTGGTGCACCACGACACCCAGGTCTCGCTGCATCCCCCCTTCTCCTAATCGGCCACCATTCAGATAATAGTCTGCTTTCCTGTTCTTGCCACCAAAGTGGATAACCTCACATTTATCCACATTATACTGCATCTGCCATGCATTTGCCCACTCACCTAACCTATCCAAGTCACGTTGCAGCCTCCTAGCATCCTCCTCACAGCTAACACTGCCCCCCAGCTTCGTTGCATCCGCAAACTTGGAGATGTTGCATTAAATTCCCTCGTCCAAATCATTAATATATATTGTAAATAGCTGGGGTCCCAACATTGAGCCTTGCGGTACCCCACTAGTCACTGCCTGCCATTCTGAAAAGGACCCGTTTATTCCTACTCTTTGCTTCCTGTCTGCCAACAAATTCTCTATCCACATCAATACTGAACCCACAATACCGTGTGCTTTAAGTTTGCATACTAATCTCTTATGTGGGACCTTGTCGAAAGCCTTCTGGAAGTCCAGATATAACACATCCACTGGTCTTCTCTTATCGACTCTACTAGTTACATCCTCAAAAAATTCTATAAGATTCGTCAGACATGATTTACCTTTCATAAATCCATGCTGACTTTGTCGAATGATTTCACCACTTTCCAAATGTGCTGCTATCCCATCTTTAATAACTGACTCTAGCATTTTCCCCACTACCGATGTTAGACTAACTGGTCTGTAATTCCCCTTTTTCTCTCTCCCTCCCTTTTTGAAAAGTGGGGTTACATTAAATCCTCAGGAACTACTCCAGAATCTAAAGAGTTTTGAAAAATTATCACTAATGCATCCACTATTTCTGGGGCTACGTCCTTAAGCACTCTGGGATGCAGCCTATCTGGCCCTGGAGATTGATCGGCCTTTAATCCATTCAATTTACCTAACACCACTTCCCGACTAACCTGGATTTCACTCAGTTCCTCCATCTCATTTGACCCCCGGACCCCTGCTATTTCCGGCAGATTATTTATGTTTTCCTTAGTGAAGACAGAACCAAAGTAGTTATTCATTTGGTCTGCCATGTCCATGTTCCCCATGATCAATTCACCTGTTTCTGACTGCAAGGGACCAACATTTATTTTAACTAATCTTTTTCTCTTCACATATCTATAAAATCTTTTGCAGTCAGTTTTTATGTTCCCTGCCAGTTTTCTTTCATAATCTATTTTCCCTTTCCTAATTAAGCCCTTTGTCTTCCTCTGCTGGACTCTGAATTTCTCCCAGTCCTCTGGTAGGCTGCTGTTTCTTGCTAATTTGTACGCTTCATCTTTTGTTTTGATACTATCCTTAATCTCCCTTGTTAGCCACGGATGCACTACCTTCCCTGATTTATTCTTTTGCCAAACTGGGATGAACAATTGTTGTAGTTCATCCATGCGGTCTTTAAATGCCTTCCATTGCATATCCACCGTCAACCCTTTAAGAATCAATTGGCAGTCTATCTTGGCCAATTCACGTCTCATGCCCTCAAAGTTACCTTTCTTTAAGTTCAGAACTGTAGTTTCTGAATTAACTATGTCACTCTCCATCCTAATGAAGAACTCAACCATATTATGGTCACTCTTGCCCAAGGGGCCACGCACATCAAGACTGCTAACTAACCCTTCCTCATTACTCAATACCCAGTCGAGAATAGCCTGATCTCTCGTTGGTTCCTCGACATGTTGGTTTAGAAAACCATCTCGCAAACATTCCAAGAAATCCTCTTCCTCAGCACCTCTGCCAATTTGATTCACCCAATCTATATGTAGATTGAAGTCACCCATTATAACTGTTTTACCTTTGTTGCACGCATTTCTAATTTCCTGTTTGATGCCATCCCCAACTCTACAACTACTGTTAGGTGGCCTGTACACAACTCCCACTAGCGTTTTCTGCCCCTTAGTGTTTCGCAGCTCTACCCATATCGATTCCACATCCTCCAAGCTAATGTCCTTCCTTTCTATTGCGTTAATCTCCTCTCTACCCAGCAACGCTACCCCACCTCCTTTTCCTTTCTGTCTATCCCTTCTGAATATTGAATATCCCTGGATGATCAGCTCCCTGCCTTGGTCACCCTGGAGCCATGTCTCCGTAATCCCAACGATATCATATTCATAGAAACATAGAACATAGAAACATAGAAAATAGGTGCAGGAGTAGGCCGTTCGGCCCTTCGAGCCTGCACCGCCATTCAATATGATCATAGCTGATCATCCAGCTCAGTAGCCTGTACCTGCCTTCTCTCCATACCCCCTGATCCCTTTAGCAAAAAGGGCCACATCAAACTGAAAATCTGTCCTACAGACCTTCTATCTACCCTCATAGCCCCCTTCCTTCCCCTCACTCTTCCCTTCTCCACTCCTCTCCATTTACTCTATTCACTTCCCTTCAGAACTTCTCAACTCAGACCCTCCTCCCTCCCACACGGACCCACTTCTCATTCATCCCTCACAATTCAGACCCTCCTTGCCTCACGCCTTAGAACCTCTTCCAGCAGGCCCTCACAACTCAGACCCTCCTCACAACTCAGACCCCCGTCACAACTCAGACCCCCTCACAACTCAGACCCCCCCTCACATCTCAGACCCTCCTCACAACTCAGACCCTCCTCACAACTCAGACCCCCTCACAACTCAGACCCCCCTCACAACTCAGACCCTCCTCACAACTCAGACCCCCCCTCACAACTCAGACCCCCTCACAACTGAGACCCTCCTCACAACTCAGACCCCCCTCACAACTGAGACCCTCCTCACAACTCAGACCCCCTCACAACTCAGACCCCCCTCACAACTGAGACCCTCCTCACAACTCGGATCTTCCTCCCCTCGGTTTCTCACGACTGAGACCCACTTCTCCTCAGCCTCTCACAGGTCTGACCTGCCTCCTCTAAATCCCTCACAACACAGTCCCTCCCTCTCTCTCCCCCTCAGGCTGAGACCCTCCCCTCTCCCCATCAAAGCCACATTCCTTCCCCTCAGTCTACCCCGCCCCTCCTCCTTTCCTCTCCATTTACTCTCCTCACTTCCCCTCAGAACTCAACTCAGTCCCTCCTCCCCCGGTCCCTCACAACTCAGTCCCTCCTCCCCTCGGTCCCTCACAACTGTCCCTCCTCCCCCGGTCCCTCACAGCTCAGTCCCTCCTCTCTCCTCCACCCCCCGCCCAGCGATCGGACGCCCCCAACCGCCCGCGCGCGGAGCCGGGATCGTTGCCCTCGCGCTGCAACGGTTGGGGGCCGCGGTGCGCAGGCGCACTGTCTCCAGCCGGCCGCGGGGCCGCTCTGCGCGTGCGCTACTTTTGCAACCGTCACTGCGCACGGGAGAGAGAGCGCGTGCGCGGGCGGTTGGCGGCGTCCGGTCGCCGGGCGGGGGAGAGAGGGAGGGGCTGAGTTGTGAGGGACCGAGGGGAGGAGGGACTGAGTTGTGAGGGACCGAGGGGAGGAGGGGCTGAGTTGTGAGGGACCGAGGGGAGGAGGGGCTGAGTTGTGAGGGACCGGGGGGGAGGAGGGACTGAGTTGTGAGGGACCGAGGGGAGGAGGGGCTGAGTTGTGAGGGACCGGGGGGGAGGAGGGACTGAGTTGTGAGGGACCGAGGGGAGGAGGGGCTGAGTTGTGAGGGACCGAGGGGAGGAGGGACTGAGTTGGGAGGGATATCGGTCAGGAGGTTCCGAAGGGAAGTGAGGAGAGAGTCTGAATGGAGCGGAATAGAGGAGGGACTGAGGGGCAGGATGGGACTGGGCTGAGAGGGGAAGGAGGCTTTGAGTGGGAGAGTAAAGAGGACTGACGCGCAGTATCTGAGTGAAGAGGGGCTTAAGGAGAAGAGATGGGGAGGATCTGAGTGCAAGAAGTGTTTGAGGGGCGAGAGGAGGGACATGGAAGAAGCTGCCTGAGGGAAAGGGAGGAACATCTGAGAGAGTGGGAATCTAAGACTTTCCAACATCATTAAATGCACAAAGATAAAATAGGAGGGAAGGAGCAAAATCTTGCTGCGGTATTGACTGGGCTAAGATACAAGTGTGTAAAAATCGGCAAAAAAGGAATGAATGGATAACACATTAAATTTTTTAAGCTATAATGTGAATGGGTTAAATGGACCGATAAAAAGGAAGAGAATTTTAACACAGATGAAAAAATTGGAAGTAGATATAGCTTTCTTGCAAGAAACACATCTAACGGAAAAAGAGCATCAAAAGTTAAAGAGAGATTGGGTAGGAAGTATGGTCGCATCTTCTTTTAACTCAAAAGCAAGAGGGGTTGCTATCCTATTTAGGAAAACGCTACCAATTAAGATACAAAATATTGTAAGTGACCCAGTAGGTAGATTTGTAATGGTACATTGTCAAATTTTCTCAGAATTGTGGACCTTAATGAATATATATGCACCAAATATAGATGATGAGAAGTTTGTGCAGTGTACCTTTTTAAATCTGGCGGAAGCACATGAAAATATATTGATAGGGGGAGATTTCAATTTTTGTTGAGATCCAGTAATGGATAGATCACCAAGGACAACGACAAGGACAAGAGCAGCGAAGACAACCTTGAATTTAATGGAAAATTTAAATTTAATAGATGTTTGGAGGAAAAGCCATCCCAGGGAAAGAGACTACTCCTTCTATTCCAATAGACATGATACATATTCTAGAATAGATCTATTTTTGATTTCAGCTCAATTAAGGGGTAGAATAATACAAATAGATTACAAGGCTAGATTGTTATCGGATCACTCACCATTATTAATGAAAATTACGATGCCAGATAAAGAGCAGTCAGTCTATAGATGGAGACTCAACTCTTTACTATTGAAAAGGCAAGACTTTTGTGATTTTATTCGAGGACAAATTGAATTATTTTTGGAAACAAATTTAAATTCAGTTGATGATAAATTTATTGTATGGGATGCAATGAAGGCTTATTTGAGAGGCCAAATTATAAGCTACTCATCTAAGATAAAGAAAGACTATAGGAAGGAATCTGAAAGATTAGAAAAAGAAATCACCGTATTAGAAAAAGACTTACAGAAAACTTCTTCAGATACGAAAAAAACACAACTTGCAAATAAAAAATTTCAATATAATACTTTACATACTTACAGAACAGAAAAACTAATATTACGAACTAACCAAAGATATTATGAATTAGGAGAAAGAGCGCACAAGGTATTGGCATGGCAACTGAAAGAAGAACAAATATCAAGAACAATAAATTCAATTAGAACAGATCAAAACATTATTACTTATAAACCTAGAGAAATCAATGAGGTATTTAAGCAATTCTACACTAATCTGTACCATTCTGAATCTGAAAAGGATGAAATTAAGATAAATAATTTTTTATCCAAGATACAATTACCAACAATCTCTAATGAGGAGCAGATGGGACTAAATGCCTCCTTTACTTTGAGAGAGGTGGAGGAAATATTATATTCTTTACCAAGTAATAAATCTCCAGGGGAAGATGGTTTCCTGCCTGAGTTCTATAAAAAAATTAAAGATTTGTTGTTACCAGTATTTATGGAAGTGATACATCAAGCGGAAAAAACTTCTACATTACCAGAATCCTTCTCACTGGCAATTATAACCGTAATTTTAAAAAAAGGGAAAGACCCTTTAAATGCATCTTCTTATAGACCAATATCATTGTTGAATGCAGATTATAAAATAGTTGCTAAACCTTTGGCAAGGAGATTGGCAGAATATTTACCGAAGCTGGTTAAAGAGGACCAAACTGGATTTGTCAAAAAAAGGAAAATATCTGATAATGTAGCAAGATTTATAAGTATTTTACATTTAGCACAGAAAAGAAAGGAATTGAGCGTAGCAGTTGCTTTAGATGCTGAAAAGGCGTTTG